>NW_015159737.1:498545-554137 GCF_001447785.1 Gekko japonicus
GGACCCTGGAAACAGCACAGGAGTTGTTAGAAATCTGCAACAGAGAATCAGCTCCTTTCCATTGCAGTGACTTCCAAGTAGTGGATCTTGGCTATTACTAACATATGCACAGTTACATAAGCCGAACAAGAATTGATTCCTTTTACTAAGATACTAGCCTGATACTAGCCTGAAAACAACAGAATGGGAAGGACTAGAGATCTCTTCAAGAAAATTGGAGAAATCAAGGGAGCGTTCCATGCAAAGCTGGCCATGATAAAGGACAAAAACGGTAGGGACCTAACAGAAGCAGAAGAGATTAGGAAAAGATGGCAAGAATACACAGAAGAACTATACAAGAAAGACCTCGATGTCCTTGACAACCACGACGGTATAATCACTGACCTCGAGCCAGACATCCTGGAATGTGAAGTTAAATGGGCCTTAGAAAGCATTACTAACAACAAAGCTAGTGGAGGTGATGGTATTCCAGCTGAGCTATTCAAAGTCTTAGAAGATGATGCTGTTAAAGTGCTGCACTCAAGTTGCCAGCAAATTTGGAAAACGCAACAGTGGCCACAGGATTGGAAAAGGTCAGTATACATTCCAATCCCAAAGAAGGGCAATGCCAAGGAATGTTCAAACTATCGCACAATTGCACTCATATCACACGCTAGCAAGGTCATGCTCAAGATCCTACAAGCTAGGCTTCAACAGTACGTTGATAGAGAACTGCCAGAAGTACAAGCTCGGTTTTGAAGAGGTAGAGGAACTAGAGATCAAATTGCCAACATTCATTGGATTATGGAGAAAGCAAGAGAGTACCAGAAAAACATCTACTTCTGCTTCATTGACTATGCTAAAGCCTTTGACTGTGTGGATCACAACAAACTATGGCAGGTCCTTAAAGAGATGGGAGTACCACACCACCTCACATGTCTCTTGAGAAACCTGTATAAGGGCCAAGAAGCAACAGTTAGAACCGGATATGGAACAACTGATTGGTTCAGCATAGGAAAAGGAGTACGACAAGGATGTATACTGTCACCTTGCTTATTTAATATATATGCAGAGTACATCATGCGAAATGCTGGCCTGGATGAATCACAAGCGGGAATTAAGATTGCTGGGGAAAAGATCAACAACCTCAGATATGCAGATGATACCACTCTAATGGCTGAAAGTGAAGAGGATCTAAAGAACCTCTTGCTCAGAGTAAAAGAGGAGAGCGCAAAAGTGGGCTTGAAGCTCAACATCAAAAAAACTAAGATCATGGCATCCGGCCCCATCACTCCTTGGCAAATAGAAGGGGAAGTCGTGGAAGTAGTGACAGACTTCACGTTCCTGGGATCCCAGATCACCGCAGACTGTGACTGCAGCCATGAAATTAAAAGACGCCTGCTCCTTGGGAGGAAAGCGATGGCGAACCTAAACAGCATGATAAAAAGTAGAGACATCACCCTGCCAACAAAAATCCGCATGGTCAAAGCAATGGTATTCCCAGTAGTCATGTATGGCTGCGAGAGTTGGACTATAAGGAAGGCCGAGCGCCGAAGAATAGATTCTTTTGAACTATGGTGCTGGAGAAGACTCTTGAGAGTCCCTTGGACTGCAAGAAGAACAAATCAGTCAATCCTCAAAGAAATCAACCCTGACTGTTCCCTGGAAGGCCAGATAATGAAACTGGCCACCAAATGAGAAGGGAGCACTCACTGGAGAAGACCCTGATGCTGGGAAAGATTGAAGGTCAAAGAAGATGGGGACGGCAAAGGATGAGATGGTTAGACAGTGTCATAGATGCAACGAACATGAAATTGAGCCAACTTCAGAGGACGGCGGAAGACAGGAAGGCCTGACGTGATCTGGTCCATGGGGTCGCGAAGAGTCGGACTCGACTGTGCGACTGAACAGCAAAGCCTGATACCCGTGTTTTGCTACGGTATTTAAGTTTCGTAAATCCAGTTATAATACTGATGATATGAAGTTTGAAATGTGACATTTGTTGTAGGTATTCTAATGGAGAACACTGTAGTGTAGTGTAAAAAATGAAGTGAGACCTACATACTTTTTTTTCTTTACTGAAGGACCTCTCTGTAGACCACATTGGTGGTTCTGCCCTCAGGTGCTAGGATCACCAGGCTGCTTGGTGAGCTCACTCTGGAGCAGGCAACATTTAAGAAGCAGTCGTCTGTTAAGTCAACTCCAGAGGTTTTACCTCAGAACTCTGAGCTACACAGTTGACCAATGGGGGGGGGGGGAGCAGCAGCATGCAAGGCACATGGAAAATGATTGGGGAACAAATTTTGCCCCTTTTTTACCCCTTTAGGGGTCATGTTTCTCAGAAATCTCTTTGGGGGAGGTTGGCATCATGGAAGGAATGCACTCCCCTTTTTGGGGGGTTCTTGGTGCAGGGGTTTGGCCTGAGCATTGAATGGGCGGGGAGGGCATACCCCCCCTTTTTTTTTACAAAATCGCCTCTAATTTATGTTACATTGAAGAAGTGGGACATAACTACGTATTCAAAACACCATCCGAGCAATCAGATATTAAGCAAGTTCATACGAACCAATTTTCTAGAACCCACATTGTGAGAAGTTAAATAACCTAATAAAGGAAACCAGTTTTCCACAAATTTGGTGTATATTTCCATTGTGGGTGGGAGTGTGGCTAAGCTGGGCCAGCAGCACCGCTAAGGTGATCCTGCTGGGGCAGCATCCCTGATGGATTAAAGTACCCCTTTTGACCCACTTAGGGGTTGAAATTCTAAAAATCCCATCTTAGCGAGCACCAACACCATGGTAGGAGCGCTCTCCCCGAATTTGGTGTCTCTAGGTTCAGCGGTTTGGCCTGGGCGTTGAGTTTATGGTGAGGGGACTTTCTTTTATATATATAGATGAAGGATAGGTAGGGTACCACTCTATTGAAAGAGAGGATGCTCTCCAAGCACATATTTAAAACCCAGAGAACTTGAGGCTGGAGTGATTGTGAGGTAGAAACCAGAGGTCAGGAGACACAGGAGATGTCAGGAATTAAATTTTCTAGAATGAAGGACTGAACAGCATTTTTAAAACCAAGGGAGGAGAGTTTTTTCTATCCTTTTCTTAGTAAAAGTAGATAATTCTTTTTAAAAATTCTCTTTGAGGTAAATAATTTTCCTAAAAAGGAGTAGAAGTTTAACAAAAAAGGATATTAAACAGCAAAATATTTTTTCTTATATCCTCATCTACAAAAAGTTGCTTGCACTATTACTCACTGGAGTCCATGATCCAAATCTCCACCGAGTCACTTTGTCAGTCTGGATGGCAGGAAGTGATGTTGGCCATACTTTGATTATTTCTGTGCAAGGAGACATTTCACATTCCTGTTGGGAGAAAAGTACATTCTAGAAACTTTAGATGGGCATGGGATTTTAACTTTACTTTTAATTTTTAAAACAAAGAAGTGTGTTTTGCTTACGTGGCTGTCTCTTGGACGGGTAGCAGCATTACATTCTCTCTCATCATCCAAAATAGTTCCATAAATACCAGAAACACATTTGACTGCACGCATCTGGTAACCATACCCACATGTCACAGAGCACTATATGTAAACAATTTCATAAGAAAAGAAAAATGTCAGATTCAATTTCGATTCTTAACATAATGAACTGAGTACAGAATACGGATTACCTGAAAATACAGCCAGCCAGAAATGACATTAATGGGAAATCTCTTTCTCTCTCTCTGCTGTTGCAATAAACCTCTGCCTTCATCTTAAGTTTCTACACTGGCTTCCTGATAAGCTGTGTGTGAATTTGAAGGCTCTAGGTCTTACCGTTCAGCCCCTCCATCTCTGGTCTCATGACTATACACCTCTTCTCTTAGCCTTATCTTCTTCCTTTCACTCAGTTCAGTTTCATCTCCTGGCAGCCCTTCTGGTGTTCCTTCTCACACAACATGTAGATGCCCAAGTCTACAGTTATGCTGTGTCTTCAAATGTCCACCCTACTTTCTACTGATCAAGCTTCTCTCCGTTTCTCCAAGCTTTCCCTCATTTCTTTAACAAAGTTTTACCAAAGCTTTTTCTGGATAATTTAAATCTTATCTTGCCTGCTTCTCCATTTTATTGGGAATTTGTGCTGTCTAAGGTCCAAACATCGCAATATAGCAGATGTGGAAAACTTGCTTCCTCCTCAAGTGCTGCAAGGTGTAATTTGGATTCAGCCTGTGACACTGGAAGAGGAGGTAGTAAGTTCCCTACATCTGCCATGTGACTACAGGGAAAGTGAGTTGGTTTGCAGAAATTCCAACATGAATTGTGGCCAAACATGTTGTGGTGTTTGGCTATTAGTGATAACCTCAAAAGCTTTAAAAAAAATATGCGTACTCACGGCTCCCCATGGTCCCACGTGCCATGCTGCACATTCATTAAGTTCACATGATCTCACTGAATCTGGTATAGTGTTCTGATTGCAGAAAACATGTTCCACTTGTTTATCATTCACTTGACACCATACTTGCCGATGTTGAGTAGCCTTCCCACATGTCACAGGACACTGCAAGGTTACATATGTACCAAAAATTGCTGAAGATTACAAAATTAGCACCAGTCATTTTTCTAGCTTTCATTAATACTGGAAATCAGTCAATGAGCAATGTATGTTTGCTGAGCTCCAAAGCACATATGAGATTCTCCCATGAGAGTTACCCAATTTATTGTAGATGTCTTTTAATAGATCAGATTTATTAGTAAAATGCAAGACTGAGCTCATATTAAGGTTGTATGACAAATGAAATTTAATATTCCTTAAATCCCTGTAATTCTGTTATATTCCTATAATCCCGTAATTCCTATAGCACTCGCTGCAAACAGCTCAAGGCAATATATAAATAAAGCTAATAAGTGTTACAATAAAACAGCATAAGTGAAAAGAACTCTAACAGAATGAAACATGAAATGACAGCATATTTTTCACATCCAATATGCCTTCAATAGGGACATAAAATGTTCCCCCCAACAAATAACTAAATTACCTTCTAAACAGAAAAATCTCCAAAGATTATGAACAGACTAGAGGTTTGGACTCCAAGGGATCATTCTGGAAAAAGAGACAGTCATACTATTTGGACAATTTCTGAGAAGACCCTACGGCGTATACCTACCACTCATCTCCTGCACAACAAGACCTAAGGACAGTCTAAACCACATAATCCACTCCCTTATCCAATATACAATAATTGGAAAAGAACTTTCAACCCCCTTGATAACTTTGCATTACCACACTTCCCAGCAGCTGCACAGTATGCCTCACTCCTGTTGGGCAAGATCTAGAATGAAAGAAGAACAATAAATGTGTATGCGTTACCTCACTCCAATCACTAACAATCCAGCTGGGACACTGAAACTCATTGCAATCCTGAGTGACCACCTTTGGAAACTCATTGCACTCTCTATCTGCAAGCCGACGACCAAAGTTGTTCGTACAGAAAGATTCTCTGGTTCTTGTACCTTGCCCACAGCTCCTAGAACACTGGGTTGGGGGGGGGGGATCGAAAAAGCAAAAAATGACCCTCATAAAAATAAATTAAAATGCACCTAGTATTCATACTAAAGAGTGAAATCACATATTAAATCAATTTCATCGTCAGTATATCTTCACATACTGCTGGTTGAGATAAATTTAGCATCTTGTTCTCCAGTTGTATGTTGATCTCAACACGTTTTAAAATGTATTATCCTTGATAAGTTTGCAATATATTATGAAGAAATGAAGCCTTCTGTTGCTTATCAGCAAATAAACAAAGAACCCACTACATAAAACCCAACCGTAAAAGTACAAGATTCTAAATTTGTACCTCTGACCATCCCGTGTAATGCCAGCTTGTTAGAAGACAGTCTCCATGACAGGGTTCTCTGACTGGTGGTTTCTCCTGATCAGCACAGTATTTATCATCCACTGGAACACTCAGTCCCTTTGAAACAGAGTACTTCATACAGTGGATGTCTAAAGATCGAAACCCTGGGCCACACCGAGATGAGCATTCACTTTTGCCAATGTTATGCCACCTATAAGCATAAACTATTATATAAAACTAAATATGTTTTAGTATATATAGGTAACCTAAATTAATTATGAAGGTATTCAAATAGCATGGGAATCAGTGAAAGAAAAAATAAAAATGCCTAATAGTTGCTTTCCAATGATGCAATTCAAGAAGCACCTTAGTCTTACTTAAGTCAATAAAATAAAAAGTGGTAACTGCAAATACAAAAAATTAACCAAATTTGTAGCTCATAAATTACTCTGACATTATAGTTTTACACAATGCATAGCAATTTGTATTAAAAAAAAACCCTTCTAATTTGTGCATTCAATTTTATAAAGATATCAAACCAAGAAAGAGGATTTAAAATCAACTGCACTTTATAGATATGGCTGTGTGCTTACCTTAATTCACAATCTGTATTACATGGTTCTATTACTGTTTTGGGCAGTGCAATGTGTTCACATCTTTGTTCAGACACTTCCAAATGGTCAGTCTTCCTTATGCATGTAACCTTTCTTCTCCGAGAACCTTGAACAGAATAATTAGAAAAGAATTAACAAGACATTTAGAAAAACAGAATAGTTTAGGAAAACAGGAGATGTATTTTGCTTTCGTTTAAAAACTAGATGAAATCAGAAATTATTTTTTCAGGAGGATGTTAACTTTCCTTGTTCTGCTCTTTATGGCAAAGGCTGACATTGCCAAAGTGAGAGAAGGAAAGTTTATCATGTTGCTGTGGGCCAATTTTGAAAAATTTGTCTGGCTAGTCCATGGAGCCATTAATGGAATAATCTGACCTTCACATCCTTGTGACACATTAGACTTTGATGCCTAATCAAACAGATGGTGGAAGTGTCAGTTTGCTAAGGCAATTTCACCTCACATTTGCTGTATGTATTTTCTGGCATGTTGAATTTTTGTATAATCTGCACCACTCTCAATGTAAAATATAACAATGAAACATTTTGTTGGAAAGAGATTTCCCCCAACATTTTAGACTGGTCTAGAAACATCATTGTTTTTCACTGAGCAATATCCTACCATACTGTATGCCAAAAACAGTGTTGCACTTACTTGTAACTGTCGTTTATCGAGTATCTTCAGTGTAGACACACATGGGGACTGCATATGAGCAGGCCTGTCTATTGGCAGGGTTTTACACCTAAGAGGCTCCAGGGGGTGCTGCATGCCAGAGCAAAAGCTTGTTCCTGCCCAGGACCATGTGCCTGCACAGAAGATACTCAACGAACAACAGTTACAGGTAAGTGCAACCCTCTTTTCATTGTCAATCTTCTCTGCAGTACCACATGGGGAATCTAGCAAGCTAAAATGCCAGATGGTGGGGCATGCTCATCTATTTTGTTACCATGTGTGCTTTTAAATGTATTTTACTTGTGCAATTGCATATGTGTATGAGCTGTATCTGCATTTATGTGTCTGAAATGCTGTGTGATCTGCTTGTATGGTTTGCATGCACATGGAAAGCTGCTATGCTATGTGCTTGGCCTATCTGCATCTGCAAAGTGCTGTGTCAGTGTGCTGCTTGCATCCATATGCTAATGAGGACACACATCTACCCAGCCTGCCTTGGGACAGAGAAGGCCTTCGCCATTAAGCTCAGCCTCATTGAGTCTTGAGAACAACAGCTTTCCACCATCAGGAGTTCCTGGAATGGCACGTAACCCCTGCTTCTGGTTTGGAATAACAAAATACTTCTTCCTGCTCTTCCTCCTCTGGGCCAGGCCAGAGAATCTACATCAAAGGGTTACCATGGTGATACAACTTTGACACCTTGACCAAATGGTCCCCTTGAAGTTAGGCTAGAATTTGAATACTGGCTCACTCCCCTTAGATAGGTACGTCACCTCCCACTGGCCAATGGACTTAGGAGAGAGGACGGACTATTAGGTAAGAGTCCAGCCCCAAAGGCAAGGTTTTATAAGGCAAAGCACAGCCTTTGTTCTGGGTCAAGCCGAGTCATCGAGTCAAGCATCGAGTTAGTTAGCTAGCCATCCCCCACCCCACCTTTTCAGTAACTAAGTTGCGCCAGCTAGCAGCCAAGCTAGCTAGAACCCCCCCTCCTCTTTTAGAAAAGCTCTGCTAAGAGGCAATTCTATGTAGCCTTCTTGGAACGCGCAAACCAAGAAGCCCGCACGCAATGGACTTGAATCCAACAGTGTGGCATAGAATTCTTCTCGTTAGCTCTTTTTGGTTCCTGTTTTCCCACTGGAGGAGATTCCCTTCTTCATGGATCAGATGAGTATCAAATGCTACCCTTCTGTGTCTGACCCTTCTGTGTCTGAATTTATTATTTTTCATACTGAAATGCTTTCTATTTACTACTGTAACTGAAGGAATCTTGTGCATATGTGTGAGTGTATCTGTGTTCGTATGCTTGAGAAATCAAACTAGTAAAGACAACTTTTATTCTTTAAATCATCCAGTTGTTGTGTCTCTTTATGGGAACAAAAGCAAGTGTCTGGCTGAAGCCATCTCTGTATACAATTGGTCACAAGGACTCAGAATAAGCCCCTGTTGTAGATAAAACAGATTTGGGCTAGTGGAACAATCCTCCACCAGAGGAGTTCCCGTAACAATTTGTACATGGACTGGAGGACAGCTTTCCCCAGTTGAGCTTCTCGTCTTGTCTGCAGGTCTAGTGCATAGTGACAAACAAAGGTGTCTGCAGAGGACCAGGTAGCAGCCCGACAAATCTCTGACAGTGGAACTCCACTCCAGAATGCAAAAGAAAAGGCCACAGCTTTAGTAGAATGTACATGCACCTCTAGGGGGCAAGATATCCTGGCTAACTCATAACACTGCCTAATGGTGGGCACAATCCATCTAGAAGGTGTCTGGGAAGATGCCCTCTTACTCTTCCTTGGACCTGAAAAGCATATAAATAATGCCTTATCCTTATTACGGAACTCAAATGTCCATTTCAGGTAAAACAATAAAGCCCTCCTAATATCTAAGGACTGTAGCTTCCTCTCACTCTCTGAGCTCAGTGCAGGGGAAAATATAGGTAAAATAAGCTTTTGGGATAAATGAAACTAGAGACAACTTAAGTCAAAAAACTGATACTCTCTCTGAAATAAACTTCAAAATGGATTCTCTACTCTAAACGCTGTTAGTTCGCTTACCCGTCCTGGCAGATGTGACCGGCTATCATGAAGCAAACTTTCATAGAAAGCACTGCTAATGGGAAAGTAGCTATGAGTTCAAAGGCTTTGTTCACCAAGTAGGTCAAAACCAATTATAGGGACCATTGGAGTACCACAGGGTTGCTAGGTGGACAGATATCAGACAGTCCCTTGAGAAATCTCTTTGTCAAAAGGTGGGGGGAAAGGGGAAGCAATAAATTGCTGTTAAGTGCTTTAATTAAGCCAAACCTTTACTCTTTAGAAATAAAACATACTTAAGCATGAGATACTTAAGTGGGGCTACATATGGAGATACTCCCTTCTCTCCACACCAGAGAACAAATTGTTTCTACTTCTAACCGTTAGCATTTCTTGTGGTAGACGTCTGTGAATTTAATAACATGCCATGTATGTTTATTATGTACTCTGCTACTATTGTACCGTCATCGCCATAAAAACTGTTTTTAGTAACTTTGTTGTGTTTTATGCTGACATTTATATTGTTGTTCTGTCTGTCACTATTTTTATGTAAGCCATCCTGAGCCTGCCTTGGCGGGGAGGGCAGGGCATAAATCAAATCAAATCAATTAATTAATTAACCTCCTGGGAGAAACTCAGGTCACTGTTCCAACTTTACAAGCTGTAAGCTTCAGGTGTTCCAGATTATGGTAAAAGACATTGCCAATACTGATCAGATCTCTGTGCCTGGGAAATGGAATATATTGACCATGAGCGAGTTTCATAAGACTTTGAAACCAAATTTGGTGAGGCTAGAAAGAAGCAACTAGAATAATCTCTGAACCCTCTTGTCTGGCCTTCTCCAGAACTCTGATTAATAATGAGAATGGAGAGAATGCATACAACAGTTTCCCTACCAAGGGCCACTGGAACATGTCCCCAAGGGACCCCATGCCCCTACCAGCGCGGGAGCAGAATCTCCTCATCACCTTCACATTATCCTGGGTTGCAAACAAACCTATACTTGGGATACCCCACCAAGCAAAGACAGGTTCTAGGTAAACTGGATTTAGGGACCATTTGTGGGACAGAGTCCCTGCCCTGCTTAATCTGTCGGCCTCTACATTCAATTTCCCTGGAATGTAAATGGCATGGATAGATACACTGAGACTTAGTACAGTGCGCCATATCAGGATGCCCTCTTGGCAAAGGTCCCTGGCCCCCTTTTTGTTTATATAAAACATTGTGACTGTGTTGTCCGTTTCTGGCAAAAGGGGTGAATTTTGAAGAATATCTGAAAAGCTGATAAAGGAATTAAAGACTGCCTGCAGCTCTAACAAATTAATATGACATATTTTCTCTGTTTGTGACCAGGTACCCCACACAGAGGAACCTTCACAACATTCACCCCAACCTACATGTGAGGTGTCTGTGGAAAGTACAACCTCATAATGAGGCATGCCAAATGATCTTCTCTGGGACAGATTGTCAAGAGACTTCCATCATGACAATTCCCGAATCATCTGTCTAGGGATGGAAAACTTCTGCCACAAAGAGTGCACCTCTGAATTACACTGCAGTAAGAACCAAAGCTGTAAGGGCCTCATATGTCATTTAGCCAGCAGTAAAACCGCTGTAGTCAAAGCCATGTGCCCCAATAGGCAGAGGATATTTTTAACAGACTGGACCCGTTTTGTCTGGAACGGCTCTACTAAGGTAGAAACAGTCTTTATTCTGTCTGGGGGTACAGAATCCAATGAATTGGGCCTCTGTGATGGAACCAACTTAGACTTCTCCCAGTTGACCAAAAGACCTAATTCCTGACAGAGTTTTAACACCAATGAACAATGTTCCAACAACTGCTTACTGGTGTCTGCCACCACCAGCCAGTCATCTCAATAAGGAAAAACATTGCATCTTTGCAAGCCTAAGTTGGACCTGTTGGCAGTGTTTGACATGGTCAACCATCAGCTACTGATCCACTGCCTCACCGACACTGGAGACCAGGGGCTTGCCTTGCAATGGCTTGCTTCCTCCCTCCAAGGTTGGGGACAAAGGGTGGCACTGGGGAAACAGCTATCCTGAAGGCACCCACTGGGCTGTGGAGTGCCCCAAGGGGTGGTGCTGCCACACAGGATTGAGGGACAGCTGGAAAGAGGAAGAATGAGGAGGATGAAATTGCTCTTCCTTCCTTGGCATACAGATCCAAAGGGGAGGGCGGCACTTTCATCCACATGACCCTCCTCATTCCAGCCCTCTGAACCTTACTGCTGTTTCTCTGCACAAATTCTGTGACTCTAGAAATTATCTTTCCAGAGCTGCAAGGCATGTAGCGGAAGCTGGAAAATCTTCATACGCCTTCTATATACAGATAGTAGGATACCACCCATTATTTTGCAGATTGTTTTTAAGGCTGAGGATGACGGAAGAGTAAGAATAGAATTCTGTTATAAAACAACAAGGGTTCAAAGGTCTATATAGCATACTGATTCATGCAGAAGCCATGCAGATGTTATGGCCTCCCCTCTGTTATTGCTCCCAGTAGTGGTTAGAGTCTCAGACTAGAATCTGGAAGACCCAGGTTTGAAGCATCACTCTGCCATGGAAGCTTGCTAGGAGACTTTGTGCCAGTCACACACTCTCAGCCTAACCTACCTGACAGGGTTGTTCTGAGGATAAAGTGGAAGGGAGGATAAAATGGAGGGGAGAACAACCATGTAAGCTGCTACAGGTCCCCATTGAACAGAAAGGTGTGGAATAAATGAAGAAAAATAAACTCTTCAACTTATACAAATCATTATATGTAAAATTATGTCAGAATTTCAACTTCCGATCTCCATGAAGCTATGTTTCATGCATATGTCTATTGCTACAGTCAAACCACAACAATCTGAGAAACAATGTGACAGATTGTGACTACTGCGATATCTTAACTATCACTTCAACAAGAAATTCTCAATACCTTGGCACATTTTGCTGCAGCCTTGCCAAAGCCCATATGGATTCCATGTAAAGCGATCATTCTCCTCTTCTACAGGAATATTGAATGAATAGCGCACATCAGGGTTGTACAAATTCCCAACACACAAGACCTAAAAATGATAATAAAATAAAACCATTTTTTCAATTATATTCTTTTACTTTTTGTGTATTAATAAATTCAGAAGCTTACCATCCATTAAAACATTAAAGATTCACCTGTAAGAGAATGTCCTCTTCAAGCTGCCCAGTGGTATTTACTTGCTCTATGGTGCTGTTTGAACCACTGTACTCAAAATTAACTCCAAACATAGTGATTTCCTTTTTAGACAGGCTTACCACAAAATTTCCATTCAGAAAAAAAATCCCTTGAGTATTGGATAATGCTATAGTAATGTTAATAGAGACAATATCAGTGCATCTTTTGTTCATATTTCAGCACAAACTCTTCATCATACATAATTAGAAATTTCCATACAGAGCTCTTAAATATACAAAGTGACGCTAACAATTAAAACTTCTACCATTATGTGTACATTCTTCATTATTCTTGTGTACATTCTTTAACTCTTAAGCGCTGACACACAATAAAATAGCAGTATCATAAAAACATTATTTACTGAGGAACGGGCTCACATAGGACTCACATTGGATGGTCATGGGCGGGCAGGGCGGGGTATGAATTGAACAAATAAATAAATAAATAAATAAAATGATAGCACCAAAGAAGGCATGTGTGTCTGCAGGGCCATTTGAATAACACAGGTAACTAAATCAAGTATCAATGCACCTGGAGATAAAATCATCTGTAGCCCACTGGGACAAACTGGAACAGTCAGCAGCCACAGAATCAGTTGAACAAATGTCAGTGCAGACTGGTAAGAGATCAGCTTTAATGCTCTGTTTTGCCGGCAATCATTACAGAATGCAGTTATGATGCATTTTTAAAAAATGGTTGGGTAGGACACGATACAAAATCTCCAAGTGATTTTCATCAGCAAAGCAGGGATTTCCCACTTCTCCCCCCCTGCTGCAGGCCAAAATGCCCCTCAAAGTACCCCTGGGGACATGAGACAACACCCCCTCGAACATAGTAAGGAGGAAACTACGGATCTGACATGGGAGGGAAGAACTGGAAAAAATAGCCCCCTTCCATCAACAGAAACGTCTGCTGGATCCACCATTTTATTAGAAAATTAAGTCTGACTTTTGTGCAGATCTAAAATTTGTGGTGAAATCAGGAATTTCAAATAATGATACCGAGAAACTTCATATGCATCCAAAGAAGCTTCAGAGAAGCTGGGTTTCAGACGTATATATATAGGGGGAAAAGTCATCAGCTCATTTTGTGAAATACTTACCAAGATAGTTGTCATCTTCTGGGTTCCCTGAATAGCTGTGCTGATGCATTTCAAGGTTTGTTGCTCCTGTGGGGATTTTTACTACTATGTTGTAGCCTGGAATAAAATTATATATAAAATCAATCCTATTACAGACCTAGAATATTCACCTATTTGCTGAACCTGAGAAAATACTTCTGCTGTTTTTGTTCCTGTTGTTCACAACAATTAAAGGGCTACTGCTACATAGCTTCATTAGAGGACAGAGAAACCCCATTTATTTATTATATATAATAGCTTTGTTTTACTTCTAAGGAGAAGCTGGCCAGTAGTTTACTAACTGTGTTTATTGTACACCAACATTTATTCATTTATTTACTTCAATTACCCACCTTTCTCATTGACAATTAAGGGAGATTAAAGAATTATAAAACAATGCAATGAAGACCAGTATAATGCACATAAGAAATGATGCAATGTGAGGGACAGAAAGAAAAATACCTGCCTGAATTTTTCACACACAGATACAACCATAACCCTATTATCTTTATACCAATGCCCTCTTGAACAGTTCTGTATTACACTGTCAGGTTGAAAACAAAATGATGTATCGAGTGACCATACATATCAGATAAATGCTAAAACAGGTTGCTTACCTGTAACTGAGGATCTTCGAGTGGTCATCTGCGCATTCACACCTCAGGGATATAGTGCACCTGCGCTGACCCCGATCGGTATAATGGAAAGCAAAAGGGATTTTTGCACCCGCTCCCCGGTCACGTGCCGGGCTCCACTGTGCATGACCAAGGGAAGGGCACGACAATCCCACCAGTTCCTTCTGACTGCTGCCCTCAGTCTCCAAAAAAGGAAAGGAAGGACCAAAAGCAGAGGGGAAGGAGGGCGGGTGGTGTGAATGCACAGATGACCACTCGAAGATCCTCAGTTACAGGTAAGCAACCTGTTTATCTTCTTTGTGGTCTCAGTGCATCACACCTCTGGGAGACTAGCAAGCAGTACACACCTACCTGGAGGAGGGAGCTGAGGTCCTAAATCTGAGCCGCCTGCAACACCGCTTGTCCAACCTTTGAACACTGATGAAGACATACATCTAGGGCATAATGCTTCACAAACGTGTGAGGCATGGCCCAAGTAGCTGCATTGCAGATATCTTCTAGTGACACACCTCGCAGGAAGGCTGTGGATGCCGCCACCGCCCAGGTGGAATGTGCCCATAGTGGACCCGGGAGCGACTTTTTAGCTATCACGTAGCATAACTTAATAGTCTCCACAATCCACTTGGATAGGCATTGGGACGACAGCTTCTTCCCCAGAGAGGGTAGAGCATAAGAGATAAACAAGGCCAGTGATTTTCTAAAAGGCCATGTTCGATTTAGGTAAAAGAGTAAAGCTCTTTTGACATCCAATGAATGAAGTCGTCGTTCTTCCTCCGTCGAAGCGGACGGAAAGAACACTAGGAGAACAATGTCTGCTTGTAGGTGAAACTCAGACACTACTTTTGGTAAGAAAGAAACTCAAATAAGGGGGGTCACAGTGGAGCGCCGATAACTTGCCCATCCTCCTAGTGGAGGTAACCGCAACTAAAAGGGCTGTCTTCCACAACAGAAGCTGCAGACTACAAGTAGCCATTGGCTCAAAAGGTCTGCCCATAAGTCTCGTAAGCACT
The DNA here is from genome assembly GCF_001447785.1 of Gekko japonicus. NCBI lineage: Eukaryota > Metazoa > Chordata > Lepidosauria > Squamata > Gekkonidae > Gekko > Gekko japonicus. The sequence goes on from NW_015159737.1 coordinate 513,655, forward strand.
ATGGGTAGGTCCCACGCTGGCATGGGGCCACGCTACGGAAGGAAGAGGTGGGTCAGGCCCTTAAGAAACTTCTTGGTCTGAGGGTGGGAGAAAACAGAGTGACCATCAATCGGTGGGTGATTAGCTGAAATTGCGGCTAAATAGACCTTCAACAAGGCACAGCTAAGGCCCAGGTCCAGGCGAGATAATAAGAACCCAAAGACTGTTGTCAGGTCAGATGGGGGTGGCGGCAATCCCAACAAGTCAAGGTGAGATAAGAATTTCTTCCACTTTCCAGCATAAGAAACTCAGGTAGACGGTTTGCAACAGTTCAAAAGGACATGATCTATTCTGTCTCTGAACAATCGAAGAGGATCCTCCAGATTGTGAGCTTGAGACGCTGCACATCATGATGCAGTATCTGCCCCCTCCCTGCAAGGAGGAGATCTGCAGCTGGGGGAAAATGAACGAAGGAGCCCTTGGATAGGTGGAGCAGAGTGGAGAACCAATGTTGCCGGTGCCACCATGGAGTCACTAAGAGACAGCGTGGCCTCTCCTGCATTAGCTTGGCTAGTACTCTGGAGATTAGTGGAATTGGAGGAAAGAGGAGCACGTGAAGACGTGACCACAGAACCAGAAGACCATCACCAAGAGACAGAGGATCGGTCTCCGCTCTGGAGCAGATGACACTTTCTGTTGCTGCATGTCACAAACACATCCACCTCTGGATGGCCCCAAAGGTGAAACATTGGTTGGAGATAGGTGCAATTGAGCTCCCACTCATGCTCCGATGTACCTCCTCTGCTCAAGAAGTCCGCTTCGACATTCAATGTCCCCGGTAAACGAGTGGCTCTCAGGAACGTGTTCCACGACTGACACTCGTCCCATAATTCTAGGGCTAGTCAACATAACCCTCTGGATACTGTACCTCCCTGTCTGTTGATATAACACCGGGCTGTTGTGTTGTCCGTCAGGACAGTGACCACCTGCTGGGCCCCACCGAGCGGCCATAGGTTGGAGGGCGGGGAGCAAAACAAAGTCCAAGAACACCTATCTAACTAAATACTTTCCTAACTAACTAAACGCGAAGAGAAACGAGGCCTAAAGGCCAAAAAGAGATAGTTTTACTGACCGAGGCGAGAGGGTCCTACCACTGTGGTGGTCTGAAGAGAACTGGCGGGATCATCATGCCCTTCCCTTGGTCATGCACAGTGGAGCCCGGCATGTGACCAGGGAGCGTGCGCAAAAACCCTTTTGCTTTCCATTATACCGATCGAGGTCGGTGCAGGCACACTATATCCCAGAGGTGTGATGCACAGACACCACAAAGATTACACACTTGTAAAGGAATGCAGGATCCACTGCAGGTTGCATACATTTAATAAGGCTGTGTGATGCCCTGTCTCTTTGAATGATTTGCCATTGGGCATAGTTGCCACCATATAGAGAGGGTCAACAGCTTGTAGTCCAAACTGACTATTCCACAACAGTCCTAAGTTTCAGTACCCAGACTGTGTGAGTGATAGACTATGTCCCTTCTCGTACAAACAGAGAGAAACAAGAGCGTTCCTTGTCCCCAGCAAGCCAGCTACCTCACACTTCCTTAACCTTTCCGGTATGTTAAATAGCATGGGCTGAGAGCAGCCAACCATAGTAAAAGTTTATTCTAAGCAGAGAGAGGGAAAGACATGAGAGCAATGAGGGAAGAAAAACTCAGAACTTAAAAGTACAGTTTTTATACTTAATTCCAAATGTATAAGGTTTTCCAGTCTTCCACACTTTCCTTGTAGGAAGGCAAGTCATTCAAAATTTAGGACACAGGCTAGTCTTATTTTAGGAATTCAATAGAAAGAAAAGGGGTTTTCTTTGACCAATCAGAATGTGGGGAGCTGTATGCAAATGTTCCCTCCAAAAAGTCAGCACCAATGAACATCCTGAATATCATGCAGGCTTTTTAAACACATTCCAGGTGTGTGCCAGGTTAAAAGTAGGATGCAGACACTATTGGTAGACTGCAAATACCTCCCAGGTGGTGTGTTGGAATGTGTGGACTATTCCATATGGACGGATATCATCATAATTCTACTCCTCACAGGGAAAGACACTTGGATCTAGGTGTAAAATCCTTGGTGCTTATGGCACCTCTCGAAGCCAGGAAAATGTAGTTTTGATCAGCTAAGAGCCTCAAAAATATTCTTTCTTATAACAACACAGCAAGGGAGGTGTTGACTAGAATAGTCATTTACAGATTTCCATAACAATGGATTACATTATGCAGTTCCAAGCCATGATTTGGCATTCATTTTATCACAAAATTTGGGGAAGCAGCCAAAATGGCAATGTGAATACTCACTAATTGTCTATGTTCTGCCAACTGCTTTGCTTCTGAACAAACATTTTTACTCCTACAACCCACTGAAGGCATGGATAAGAAATTTAAACTAAGTTCAGAGATTAATTTAAATTAATTATTCTTTAAACTCATTTAATTAATTTGAACTATTTAATTATTCATTAATCCAGATGGCTCTCTGGACTAATCCAAATACAAAGATTACGTAAAAAAAATTAACAATTTTGGAATTGTTCCATTTACTTTTGGGAAAATGTTGCTTTCTCAAAGAAAAACTCAAAATTCAGATAATTTGTTTTATATTTGACAGCTTGCTGCACAAACCTAGCTGTGCATATATCCTATATTTAGACCATGGCTATTAGAAGTGTGCAATTTTTAAAAAAATCAATATTTTTTGGTTCAGATCCACTGGACCTGAATTTTTTTTGGTATTTCTGAAAAATCTCAAATTCCCAATTTTTTTCAGGTCCAATAGATCCAATAAGAAAAATAACAGAATTTTTTTTTTTAAGTCAGCCCAATGCAGTAGCTGGCTTGGCTTCTCCTGCAGTCTGGTTTAAACCACACTACAGAAAGCGCCAGACCCAGGATCTGCACGCTTCAGGGAAATCATTTCCCAAGGCATGAAGATCCTAGCTGGGATAGCTTCTCCTGCAGCCCAGTTTAAACCAGGCTGCACAAAAAGCCAGCCCCAAGCCAAGCCGGTGGGAACACTCTGCTCCCCCCAGCACAGCTGATCCTGATCCTCCGGCTGTCTTCATGCAGATCCTGGCTGGGGTGGCTTCTCTTGCAGCACAGTTCAAACCATGCTGCAGAAGGAGCCAGACCCAGGATCTGCACGTTTCAGGGAAATCATTTCCCAAGGCATGCAGATCCTAGCTGGGACAGCTTCTCCTGCAGCCCAGTTTAAACCAGGCTGCACAAGAAGCCAGCACCAAGCCAAGCAAGCTGGAACACTCTGCTCCCCCTAGCACAGCTGATCCTGATCCTTGGGCTGTCTTCTGCAGTCCCTTTAAAGTTTAAAGGGGCTACAGTTGCAGCCCGATGAACACCTTAGAGGCGGGAGCAATCTGTTCCTGCCTCTTTTCTGTTTTTGGATCTACCAGTAATTCCTGAATATATCTGGGATTTTTTCTCCAGTTTTCCCAATAAAACCTTGATACATTTGGGATACTGAAATATACCCAAAAATACCAATAAGGTGTTTTGGGGGTATATTTTCAATTTGGGTAGACCCAAATGCACACCCCTAATGCCTACTCTGCTGAAACAGTACAAATAATATGTTCCCTTCTTACATACCCACTCTGGATTAATCCAACTCAGATTACTGTGAAACACACTGTAAAATACTTATAAATATATATAGATATATAAATTAACTTACCATAATGAGCACTGTTGAAAGTTCCTGAAACAGTCCTACATGATGAATTATCACCACCACAGATTCCGCACTTATCTCTTCTGACCTTAGAGTTTAAAACATGATCACAGCCAGCTTGCTAAAAGAAAATGTTAATATTTGTTTATATGCATACACATTTTCTTCTTGCCTTTCTTTCAGTGCCCCCTTCCCCAAATCATACAATCTATTTTATCCTAAGGCTCACACAGTTCTCTTCCCAAACCTCATGAAGGTATGCCTTCTTCCCTTCTTAATTTAGAGATAACTAAGGTTAGTGTTCAAGTATGGCAGTGTTACTCTTTACAGAAAATAGTATCAAGAAAATCCAACTGTATCTTTAAAACTAATGTTTACAGCTCATGTAACATTTGCATTGATGTTTCTGTAATCATAGTTATCCCAGACAGCAATCTGCAACTCTGCTTTTGATCATAGTTTCAAACTATTGTTCTAACTCTGGACAACAGAAACATTGTCCAGAGACAGTGCTAACAGTTGTAACCAAAATAAATGATCAGGAATGACCAAACAGAAGGAGAAACACTAAAGCATGCCCAATCATCCAGCTGTCTGGTGGGCAGGTACCATAGGATATTTCATCCTATAGTTGCTGTCTTCATTCTTACCTGAATCATCTGATAAATGCTTCTGAGCACTTGGCTATCCTGAGATAACTGTAGTCTTCACACGAACAACAAAGTTATCAGACTACATTCCAAGCTGAACTTAATTAATACTTACATTTCTTCGACAACCTGTTCAGACAACAGATTTTCAACCTGTGTGTTATTTTACCTAACTCACCATAATTGACTTACCCTGCATAAACCCTGAACACATATATCATAAGTATCTGTTCCACAGGGAGTACCATCAACAACTCTGTCTTTCAGCTGGTAGTAGGATGTTGTGCCAGAAACACGGCAAAATAACTTACAGCGATCCTTCATAGAAACTGTTGGGGGAAGAGGAATCATTATGAAGCTTTATGCAAATGAATGCTTAATTAAGAAAGTAAGGTTCCAATCACTTACTGCCACTATATTTTGGAAGCCAGCGAACAGCAGACGTTAGTCCATTGATGTTGAAATGTTTACCATCAAATTCAGAACACTGCTGCTCTCGAAAATCTTGCTTGCCTTTCAGACATGAATCGGTATTACATGATCGAAATTTCATTCTGCGACCAACACAGTATTTTCCTCCATGTTTTGGCCTAGTTAAAATTTCATTTAAAAATTTTAAGAAGTTACTTAGATATTTCTATGAAAAGCAAAGTTTCCAAGCTTATTAGTAGGTTACAATTGGGGACCCGCAAAAAACTTGTGAGATAGTTATCCCATGTCCAACATCTTTGCTTCCTCCCCTGTCCCCCTACCTCTCTCATGCTCTTTCTACCTTCTGCCCCCCATTTCTTACTCTCTGTCTCTCTTCCATGAATGTTACCTCCTCTCTCTTTCTGTCCCCTCATCATTCTCTTTGTTTTTCTGCCTCCCCACCTCATCACTCTCTCTCTCTCTTTCTGCCCCCCCCACCATCACTTTCTCTTTCTGCCCCCATCACTCGCCCAGCCTTGTGTCTGCTTCCTCCCCCACCTCGCACAGCAGCAGCAGTGGTGGAGCTCCCAGCCACCCACTTGCTTCCTCGCCCTCCACAGCAGCAGTGGCAGCTCTCCAGGAATCACAAAGGAGCTCCCAGCTACAGGGATCAATTCACCTTAGGGCTGACAACTCTAGGTTGGGAAATTCCTGGAGAGTTGGGGGTGGGGCCTTGGGACAGTGAGGCTTGGGGAGGGAAGCAGCCTCAGCAGGGTATAATGTCATACATTCAACCCTCCAAAGCAGCCATTTTATTCAGGTGAATTGATCTCTGTCACCTGGACAAAGGTTGTAATTCTGGTTAATCTCAAGCCCTCACCTGGAGGCTGGCAGTGGTAGTTTTTGTGGAGGAAATCACTGGATTGAAGGGTGGCGTCTATGGCATTATACTGGTCTGAAGTTCCTCCCTTCTTCAAATCCCATCCTCTCCAGGCGCCACACCTTAAATGTCCAGAAATTTCCCAACCTGGAGTTGGCAACCCTATTTCCTTCCCACCCAACAGCCAATCTACTTTTATCTGCTTCTCTATCTTCACCCCCCTCCCCCACAGTTTCTACTTAGGAAAATTAGTCTTTCTCCACAATGGGGACCAAAGCAGCTTACATTATTCTCTCTTCCTTTTTATCTGCACAACAACCCTGTGAGGTTGGTTGGGATGAAAGTATGTGACTGGTCCAAAATCACCCAGTCAGTTTTCACAGCGAGATGGAGGTCTGAACCTGGGTCTTGCAGACCCTACTTTGAAGCTCTAACTGCTGCACCACACTGGCTTTCACAGGGTGGCTGCTGTTGAACAGTAGCAGTCATTCACTTAACACTGGAGAAAAAATGCCATTTCTCTGCCAGGCCATTCTTAAAGGTAAACACTCCTAGTTTGTCCATCTGACTTAAGCAGAAGGTGTCAGACGGCCGAACTGGGAGTGTTTACCTTTAAGAACAGCCTGGCAGAGAAACAGCATTTTTTCTCCAGTGTTATGAATGACTGCTACTGTTTTTCACTGGAAGTCCTTGCATACTCACCTGTTGAACCGTAGCAAGCAGCCAGGCCTAGTTGAGTCATGCAAGTTAGGTATATCAAGTCACCCAGAAGGTGCTGCCAGGCCTGGAGATCCCCCAGAATTACAACTGAACTCTAGACAGCAGAGATCTGTCTCCCTGGAGAAAATGGTTGCTTTGAAGGCTGGACTCTGTGGCATTATATCCAGCTGAGGCCTCTCCCTTCCCCAAACTCAGCCCTCATTAGACTCCACCACAAAATCTCTAGAAATTTCCCAGCCTTGCACTGGCAACCCTTGTCAGGCCTGGCCCTAAGGATCCCTCCCTGAAAGGCCTAAATAGGCCTAGAAAGAGCCCTTCCCCCTTCCCCTGCTTTTTACTGACAGAACCAGTTAGAAGCCTCCCCCCACAAACATTTTACTCTCTCACTGTCAATGTGGGCAGGGCCTGGAGTAAATCCCTGTGGCAGCCATTTCAAAAGGTATTCGGGGGATTCAACCCTCCCTGAGTTTTTTTTAACTTTTTGGATTTTTCTGCAGACCCATCGAGTCCCCTGAGTCTGTAGAAAAATCTTTTGGGAGAGAATGTGCCCTCTGTTGGCAGAAATATATCCACATGCAGAGGGGACTGTTGAGAATTAGATATATAGATATCCCAGGATTCAGTTCCAATGATGATGGAATTTTCCTCAAGTACAAGGAATCTTACACTGGCCCAAGAAACTTTCCCACGGAAAAATCTATGGTTCTTTGATGGAAGGCATCTTGGGATCTAATTCACTGTATTGTTGAAGACAAACTCCACCATATTACACTGGCCTTTATACTGCTACAAACTGAATGGAGAGTAAGCATTCAATTCCACCATTCCACAGTCATGTTTACAGCCTACATTATTCTAACTCTAATTGATTACCCTTATTCAGAAAAGCTATAGAGTACAGAAATAATACACACAATGCAGTCCCTAAGCCATACAATATTTGCAATTTTAAAATTCAAGCAGCTCTTTATGCTCTTAAGCATGGCTATCTGTCTGAGGGCTCAAAAACAATATCTATGCTTTACTTGACAGATAAGCATCCAAAATATGCCCACATGTTTTTCAATATTCAGAAACAAACATCTATGCCTCTATGGATCAGAATAAGCAGAAGTGTAAAACAGTCTTTCAAACCATGAGGGACAACTTAGTTGCTTTCAGCTTGACAGGAGACTGAAATAAAGTCAGGCGATTTGTCATTCACCAGGGACAACTAGGAGTCTTTTACAGTCAAGTAACTGGCCTGCAGTCCTTAGATATGTGAATGGAATGGTAAGGGGTCAGAAATTATCTGCTTTGCTGCTGAAGACTACTATTATTATGCTTTCAAACATTGTAAATAAAACAAAAATTGCACAGATATTTCAAATAAAAAACAAACACATACTCAGGCTGATTACACAATCTGGTTGTACTTTTGATGCCACCTCCACACGTTCTGGTACATGAACTGTACGGTCCCCAAGATCCCCATTCTCCATCTACTGGAGCCCTTTCAATTTCTTTGCTTACACAAATCCCATGCCGGCAATGCTGTTCAATTGATAAACATAACAAAATTAAAATTAAAAAGCTAATTTGTGAGCACAAAATATGACAACCAACAGAGGAAGTGGGACATGAAAAATCAAATAAAAATTAAACCAGGTTGCAAGATTATTGTGTCATTGTGAACAGGAATTTTAGAGGGTGGAAATCTCAACACTCACTAAACCCAGGTTGGTTAAGAGGGAAACGCTCATACCTACACATCTGCTTCTAGAAACTTTATCTGAGGCATCTAAAAACCTGGCAGTAAAGTCTTAACACATAAGTTTCTTCTATGAATTAGGCACATTATATCTATCATGACAAATATCAAGTTTTATTTGTATTATATTTATTTATTCTTCAAATTTCTACCCCGCCTTCCCAGCCAAAACTGTCATGGGTATGGCCAGAATTATAGAGGAACTGTTGCTAGACTTGACCAAAAAGATCATAGAGGATGTTACAGCACACATAATCAGAACAAACCTGGCCTCGTAGGGAAGCATGCCAAGAAGGCAGTCTAGAGACCCAGAATAGAATAGCCTTGAAGGGCAGTAAGAAGAAGACAGAGTGGTAACAATTGTATGGCCTTGTGTAGATTAGAGGCATCTAGGCATTATCAATAGATACTATTTGTTGAGGCCCAAGTGCCAAAGAGTCTGAGAATCACAAAAATGCCCAGCTTCACAAAAGTGAAGATATGATTCATGGATAGGAGTATTGGTTGAAGGCCAGAAGATATCATATGTATGAGAAACATGCAATCATCATTTAATTTTTTTTTGTTAATTCAGAAAGTAGCGAGAATGAACTAACATTTTGTATAAATTCTAAAAAGTTATTTTATCCTCGCAGTGTTTGAAGCTATAAGTTAATGAGTTAACCAAGAATGTGCGCCATTATCAAGTGGGACAGCTATTGTTATGAGATGATTTTAAAACCCTGTTAATAGGAGAAGTAATATTGATGGAGCGCTTCTTCTTAGAAGGGGCTCCTTGCCTGTGGCCTGCTGACTTTTGGGGTAAGAATTATTTATGGATTAATGTAATTGCTTACTTTAAATTATCTATGTAACAATGATGGATGGATGGTATAATGTTTTCTGGATTTAGTCTGTATTAAGAATGCAATAATTATACTTTAATAAAAAGCTTAGAATGAAAGCACAGCTTCTCTAATAGTATTTACTTGTGTACTATACCCAGAGTGGACCTATAGTATTACTGAGTTATACCTCTGGCTAGGAGTTAAACTATCTGGTATAGGAAAGCTAACTAGAGGCCTATAGTTTCTTAAGTGCACACCTATATCTGAATCAGGCCTGACCAGAGTCATCCAGAACAAATTTCCAAGAGTTCAAAGACAGACTTTTTCCTATGCCACATTCTTCTGTGGGAGGATAACAAGCATTGCAGCATTAGAGGCTCCATTTATACACTATCAAGAGTGACACAGTTGTCAGAACATTCTGTTTGCTTTTATTCTTCTCATGTTAACCTTTATATCTGCCACTCAAATAATTACAATGCACTGCATGCTTACAAGCCATACAAGCACTATTCTGTCTCATTAATGGCTGTGAGTCAGTGTGGTAGGTAACTGCATAATCCAGTGTAATCATTAGAACAAGGTTTGAGTCCAGTGGCACCTTTAAAACCAACAAAGTTTTATTCAAAGTATGAGCATTCATGTGCACACATACTTCCTCAGATACAATGAAATGGAATTTACTAGTCCATACATATAAGGCAGAGGTTGAACAGCAAATTAGCATACAACATAATGAAGATGTTTTAACAGATACAAACAAGAATAACAAGCTAAGTTTATAAGGTCACCACTGTTCGGATTTAATTCCGGGGAAAGACAGTGAAGCAAATAAATATGTAAAAATTAGAGATAGAGGCGTAGATATCATTCTAAATAAATCCATCCTGATCATGTATGCAGAAGATATTACCAAAAGCCTCAGAGGTACCCCACTCCAAACAGGAGTATAAGATGCACACATAGGCTGCAATCACACACTATATATAATCCACTTTCAGTGCATTTTCCAACGAATAACAAGCATTGCAGCATTAGAGGCTCCATTTATATACTATCAAGAGTGACACAGTTGTCAGAACATTCTGTTTGCTTTTATTCTTCTCATGTTAACCATCGATGGGCTCATGGAAGGCAGAGATGGAGGCCAGGTGTACCTTAATGGAGGAGAAACCAAGGCCTGATTGTTGAGGTGAAATCAAATAAGAAAGCACTTCAGGCAGAGTGGCACATCTTGGATTCAGATTCTGGGCCATGACATGAGCCAAAAAGCTCCCATTTCGCTGTGTAGGTTCGCTGAGTTGACGATTTTCTGGCATTCAGTAGAACCTCACATACGGCCTGCAAAAAGTCTATGAGGCAGAGGTGCCAGGCTGTCATGCAAAGGAAGGCCCTATTGTAATGAAGTACCCTCCCCTGCTGTTGAGATAGTATGTAGCTGACTAAAGGCAGATGACAGAAGGTGTTGTGAGAGAGTTGTGGAAGGTGGGGAAACCAGGGTTGCCGTGGCCACCATGGTGTTATCATAATACAGTGAGTCTGATTGTCCATGATTTTCTGAAGAATTCAAGGAATCAAAAGAAACAATGGGAAGATGTAATGTAAGGCATCCACCCATCAATGAAGAAAGGCATCTCCTCAAGAAGTCCCACTGGGTCATCCCCTGGTGAAAAAGATTTCACACTTTGCATTCTTGGGAGTTGTAAAGAAATCAACAGTCGGGTATCCGAACTCATGAAAGACTGGAGTCAGGTAAACAGAGTCGAGTGACCACTCATGCTCATTCAGTGATGTTCTGCTGAGTAGGTCGGCTTCCACATTCTGGAGACCTGGGACATGTACTGCAGAGAGGAGAATGTTTTGGGTCATACACCAATGACAAAGAACTTGGGCAAGCTTGAATAGTGTGGTCGAGTCCATACCTCCCTGTTTGTTTACGTAGTACATGGTTGCTACATTGCCTATGGCAACGTGTACTACCCAAGATGTTATAGAAGTCAGGAAAGACCGTAGCACCTGAAAAACAGCCAGAAGCTCCAAGTAAATGATGTGGAGTCACAACTGTCTCTGTGACCAGCATCCTTGCACTGAAAGACCCTTGCAGTGTGCTCCCCACCCCCACTGCGAATTATCTGATGTGATGACAACATCTGGTGTGGGGGTCTGGAATGGCATGCCCCTCTTCAAGTTGCCTTCCTGAGACCACCAATGAAGGCTGGTGAGTATTGCAGCAGGTTCGAGCAGAGTTTTGGCTAAATCCTGATGGTGCACTCTAATGTGTGGGCCAGGTGGTAGCTGGTCTGCAGCTTCCATCAGGGTAGACAGAAGTAGAGAGAGCAGTTCCAGAACTGAGGTGACCGAAGTTGTGAAGTTCGGTCAAACTGGTTACACTGACAGAGCTGAGGTCGAAAGACCAGAAATGATTGGAGGTGTGATCACTGTAATTGTTGGTGCCTGGGTTGGTTTAGCCTTTTTGTGGCCAGAGCCACCATTGGTTTCAGCAGGCTGTTTTGAAAATTTGTCAGTCTTTTTCTTAGACACTGCCGTTTTTGTGGACCTGGACGGGGTCTGTTTGGTGTTCCGGGATCTGGACAGTGAGGCGGACACTGACGGAGTCAAGAAAGACAACAGTGTAAGGGAAGATTCCAACAGAGTGGTACAGAGTCTGAGGGCTCAGTTCTATTTGGCTTGTGTGGTGAATTTTGCACAGTGCATATAGGAATCGATCCAGTGGGCTTCTCCCAGGGAGAAAAGACAGAATTTTTAGCCTCACAGGACTGGCACTTTTTAAAGAAGTCATAGAATCACAGAATGTCAGAGTTGGAAGGGACCTTGCAGATCATCTAGTCCAACCCCCTGCACTCTCCCATGCAATGCCTCCCAAGGCCTCACAGAAAGGGGTGGGGGGAGAGGGAAGGCAGGAAGGGAAGGTGATATTCTGTCTTGTCCCTCCATGACAACTTCACTCATCTGAGCAGGGCCTTTGGCTATTCATCTTTCTCTGTCTTCACCAAATAAAGGGCATTCAAGGACTAAGGATCAACAAATTCCCATTCATGTGACTTCTCAGTAGTGGCCCCCACCTTGTGGAATGGCCTGCCTGAAGAAGTCAGGAAGGCTCCCAGGAATTTTGCAAACTACGTAAAACAGGAAGACATTTTTGTAAAGGAAATGGCTACACAGATTGGCTTGGAAAAATTCACTGCATTTCTGCCAAATACTATTGTGTTTCTACTGATATAATATCATGTTCTTAATTGTTTAATATATAATGTTTAATACTTATGCTTTGTTCAGACAGCTCCATTTGAAATTTCCACAATTCCTAGTCCTATTACATTGCTTATTAGATGTATCATCCTATTGATTGCATTGATTTACATTGCATAATCCACTTTGGAGCTTCAGTAAGAAAGGTGGAATATAAAATGTAAATAAAATAAATAAATACATAAAAATTCAGTAAAACCAGAGGGGAATATCCACCACTGATATTTTGCACTCAGTTGTTCGCGGTTACCACTGTAGATCAATTGATCAATTCCCAGCATAACATACTCTTCACTATGTATGCGACCCAATTATATTGGCACACTTGTTTTTTTTAATACAGTGGTGCTGAACAGTTCTGAATGAAAATATAAACAATACAATGTTCAAATGCAGAATTGAGCAGAATAAAGAATAAACATTTTATTCTTTCTCTGTATTAAAAAGGCACTAACATTAATATAGAGTTTTTAATGGAACACCACAATAGACAGTGTATCCAGTAAAATAAAGGGGGGGATTACATTTTCTTGAGATTAGTTTTGTGGAACATTTGAAGTTATACATAGAAGTACTGCACCTATATGACAGTAATATAGATAGAACTGGAATAAAGCCATATTCACATCTGGGATTTAAAGCTCATCCAATAAAGATTTATCAATTTTTATTGTTGTGCAGCATTCCTACAGAAGAGACAAGACGAAGGCACAGCTGAAAAATGATGCACCAGACTTATCCCAGATGTTCTTTTTGTGTATTTCCCCTCAGCCACTAGGTTTCATTAACATATTTTACTTTTATTACTTATGCAACAAAAAACCTATTTAATATTGGTAACCTTCAGGAATCATGTACTCAAAGGGAGAGAAAAAAAAGAATATAATGTCTGGCAGTTACCCTCATTGTTAACTAAGAATGCAAGAGTACTTCCATTTGCTATGGAATTTATTAAGTCTTGTACCCAAGTATTCCATTGTAAAATACTTTAGGAAGTGTTAGCTACTACACAAAGGCACTCCCTACAGTAGATTTCATGTATGCATCAACTAGCACTTGTTCAGCTGCAAAGAGAAAACAGTGAGAACTGCATCAAATAGGAACCATTGATGTGATCTATTTGCCCTGCTTGCTAGTAGCAGTGGAGTAAAGAGTAGAGCTGAGCATACCGCTTATTAAATAGACAGTCACCATGGCAGTCTTTCTTTCTGTCGAGGATACCAACTACCAACTGGGAACCAGGTACTGAACTCCCTTTTCTCTTCTAAACCCACCCTAATTATAAAGCTTTTAAACATGTATTTTATGCTAAAGCTGCGGTGGCTCAAGTGGTTAAGACGCTGACCTGCAGGCTGTGGAAGGTCAGTAGTTCAGCGGTTCAAGACCCGGGTGCCGCAAGACAGGGTGAGCTCCTGTCTCTAGTTCCAGCTCCTGCCAACCTAGCAGTTCGAAAGCAAGAAATTGCAAGTAGATAAATAGGGACCACTTCGGTGGGAAGGTAACAGCGTTCCGTGCGCCTTGGTGTTTAGTCATGCCGGCCACATGACCACGGAAACGTCTTCGGACAGCGCTGGCTCTTCGGCTTTGAAACGGAGATGAGCACCGCAACCCTAGAGTCGGATTCGACTGGCTATCGAGCAAGGGAACCTTTACCTTTTTACTAAACAATAAGAGGCCAAGAATTTAGTAATATTCGGATACCCCACAGAAGAAAGGGAAAACTTTGATCATTTCTCATAATCTCATCCTTCTCTAACAATGAGGCTATTCATCTTTCTCTGTCTTCACCAAATAAAGGGCAATTAAGGACTAAATGACCCAAGGTACCTAACTTCCCTGTGTTACAAAAGCACCAATGTTCTTAAGAACATAAGAGAAGCCAATGTTGGATCAGGTCAATGGTCCATCCTGTCCAACACTCTGTCACGTAGTGGCCAAAAATACCAGGTGCCATCAGTAGGTCCACCAGTGGGGCCAGGACACTAGAAGCCCTCCCACTGTTGCCCCCCCAAGCACCAAGAATACAGAGCATCTCTTGCCCCAGACCGAAAGCTCCTATCTATACCTTGTGGCAAATAGCCACTGATGGGCCTTTTCTCCATTGTTGTTGTTGTTCAGTCGCACAGTCAAGTCCGACTCTTCGCGACCCCATGGACCCGCTCCCGCCAGGCCCTCCTGTCTTCCGCCGTCCTCTGAAGTTGGCTCAATTTCATGTTCATGTTTGCTCCATATGTTTATCCAATTCCCTCTTGAAACCGCCGCTGCCACCTCAGCAATTTCATTGAGTGCTCTCAAGTTCTTGTATTGTGAGAAAAGGAGAAAAGTACTTCATTCTCTACCTGCTCTATCCCATGCATAATCTTATGTCACCCTTCAGTTGTCGTTTCTCCAAGCTAAAGACTCCTTCAAACAAACCATTTAATTCAGGTGATTCTACGACATTTAATCAGGCAGTCAAAAAAAAAATTACAGTATCTGGGAATAGTCAAAGGTTTTAAATATGCCAGAAGGTTTACCAGAGCTTCTAATCCACTATAGGAAAGAGAACACATCCTTGTTGCTTGCAGATTTGTACTTCTAACTTTAATAACTGCTTTCTAACTCACACCAGCAGGTTCCAGTTCGGTTGGTGATCTCGGCAGACACACCACTGCGTTGCTCCTGCCCTTTTTGTGGTTTCAAGTTTTACTTTGAACTTCAAATTCTGATAAGCTATAGCTGCCCTGAAGCCTGCAGTCTCACAATGAATGTATGCATTCCATCTCTGGCTCTGTTATTTTATTTGGCAGCTTACTTTGCCTCTCTAAAAAAGTTGTGTAGCTGGGCAGCATTTTGCAGAGGCGTAGACTTAGAGGCAAAATATTGTGTCTGCCAGCTATCAGACTGAGCGAGGGTTTGCTTTCTGTCTTTAGAAATGCGTGCTTATAAAGACCACGCGGTGAAGACAACTACTTAACATCACTGGCATGTAAACAGACTAAAATTGATTACTTCTTCACTACATGTTTATCTACCTCAACCTTTGACATTCCAATGTCAAAACGCTTCCCCTCTCTTGCTAATATTTGTGAAGATAACAACTACGAAGCTGAGAGTGGAGATGAGAAAGAAGCTGAGACTGTTAATTATAGAGCTGGCGAAAACATATTGGGTGATTTCATTCAGTTAACAGCTAGAACTGTTAAATTCATTGCAGAAAGATTAAAGTTTACTGAAGGTAAAATTGACCAAATTAGTAAACAGTGTGCAACCCTTGCCAAAGACTCCGTAGAATCTAGGGATTGGATATATGACACTGATGCATTGATCGATCGTGCTCTAATTCTGAAATCCAAAGTGGCTCCCTGGTATAAATTCTGTAAATTGGACCATCACAGGTCGAGCAACTTAGTCGACATCTCCAACTTTAACCTCAGAGTTCCCTTTGCAGCCTTACGATTTCAATCTATGCAAACAGCACTTTTGGCTGGCCACTATTTGCATACTCCAAAGAGGACTGTCTCTGCATATGTGGCCTGTCAGTGGTGGAGGACCTTCCTCACTACATGCTTTACTGTCCGTTATATAGTAACCCAAGAGAGAAATTTCTAGCAGGAATCCTATCGGCTATGCAAACATACACAGAAACGGAGAAGATTACATTCATGCTCTCATGAAAAATTCCTGCTCTCAGGTAATGATGCATATGTATCTTATAGAGTTTATTTCTTTGCTTTAGCAGCATCCAAAATTAGATCTAAGGGGCTGGTTACCTGATTAAATCTGTTTCAGCCTTTTTATTAGCCTGATTTGTAGTCAATTTTAACTGATTCCAATGGTGGTAATTTTTATTATTGCTATGGTGTCTTTTGTATTTTGTAAGGCCAATGGCTTAATACAATAAATTTACTTGTACTTGTAACTCACGCCAGCACTACTTTATCATTCTGTACAGATAATCAAAAAGCAAAAGTAAAGCCAATCTTCGATCAACCAACCTCGTACAGTTACTCTGAAACAAGTCTTCTCACAGTTTAAGGAGAAGCCAAGATCTATAATTAAAGAGAACTTTAATCCTGAGTCTGAATGCATCTAACAAAGCTGCATACTAGTTAATCCTCCTTGTATTCTTCCTTTATGTAGTATTTGCCCTCCTTTACCTGCTTCATTCAGCTACATATCCATAATACATACAAGTCTTCATCTCTGATGATACTATAGAGAACATCTCTTATTTTGAAATTATCTTGCAGTGTTTTCTTACCCTAACACACTTTGCTGCTTCTCAGCATCACATTTCATTGTCCCTGATATAACTAATGAAGGACATTTCTTCTAAGACAACCACTAACCTCTGCCAGATACATCTGAGCCCAGCCAATCAATCAACTGACCAAAATACTAAACAGATGCAAATGTAGCAAAAAAGATAAAAGTATAGTGCTCTGGACCACTATGTGAAAAACAAATACAAGAAAATAGGGCATTACAGATCCATTTATCAAGATTTAGCCTTGGCTATATATAAAAAGTTGGGATAGAAACACATTAGCTAAACTGGAGGTGTCAAACTCATTTGTTATGAGGGCCGGATCTCACATAAATGTCACTTTGTTGGGCCGGGCCATGTGTGCCATAAAATGTAATGCTGGGTACCAGAGATATGTACTTTATAAAGGACAGCAACTGGTAAGCTCTGAGTTGGTGTGACCTCATTGTAAGGCCCCATGAGCTGGGAGGCGGGGGGCAGAGGAAAACCTACATGGGTGGTCTGGAGACCCAGCAGTGCAACACTGGGCAGATGCTCCCATTCCCCAACAGAGGATCATCAGCACACACGCACCCATGTGCAAATGCTGATCCCTGAGGCTATCCAAGACAGCATCCCCGGAGCTACATGCCAAATGGAGAAGTATGAACATAGCTGCAGTGGCTCCCAACTTACCAGTGAGGCTGCCCCTGAAGGCGAAGGAGTTCTGCTTGACTGCTGCAGACTCCACAATTGGAGTGGCTCTGCCCACCCAGCCCTGAGCAGCCTCCTGTTCCCTCCCTCGCAGCAGTTGCTTGTGGGCTGCATAACAGCCCTGGATGGGCCAGTTCCGGCCCCCAGGCCTTACGTTTGACACCCCTGAGCGAAACTGTCCATCCTGAACAGAGTTATACCTTTGTGAACCCATTAAATTTAAAGGTGTAGCAGTGAACGGTGTGCTTAAGATTGAACTGTAACACACGTAGCTAGCATATTAACAAAAAAACCCACCTGCTTTCATCTGTTACATTCCTACTCTATGATTGTTAAGAAGAAACTAACCTTTCAGAGTACAAGTGTACTCATTAAATGAACCTGCCGCAGTCCAGAAATCTGTTCTGATAAAAGAACTCACAAGAAGTACAATGAAGCTTCCTTATGCTGAGTTAAACCATTGGTTCATTAAAGTCAGTATTGTTTACTCTGGCTCAAGGCAGCTGCTACCCAAGTTCTCAAGTAGACATATTTCACATCATCTACCACCAGATCTAATTGAAGAAGGTGGGGATGTAATTTATTTATTAAAATTGTTATAATTTACCTTTCCTCTTGGCTCAAGGCAGCTGTGACCTTCTGTAACTTTTGCAAGAAAGCAGATATTCTACCACTGAGCCATGATCCTTTTCTCAGATGCATGTACACAGATCCCTGCCTCAGTATGGCTTCACTTATTTTAATGGAAAGCGCTAGCACAAACATAAGACTTTTATACATGCATGAATGTACAGAAGTCTACTGAATGTGTACTACTTGCCTGACGAAATCCATATGTATCTATGGGTTCTTGGGGGTTTCTGGATGAGTTATATAGATGTGGAAAGAAAATTCTAGCTACACTTGCAAGCCTTTTGTTGCTATCAGTGTGCCTTCTGTTGACTGCACTATTTTGATAATGCAATAACATTAAAATTCACCACAGGTTCGCCACATATGGAATTGTAGTAATGTATGGATATTATCAATGGAGAGACAACTTATAAAAGAATGAGTCTTGTGAACAAAACAATCTCATACTAGAGCATATAGTATTCCTCATTTTCCACTTCTTTACAGTTCTTAATTATGGCAAAAACATGGTAGACATGACACTAAAGCCTTACCATTCCACGACCACATTCTGTTCCATCAGCCAGTGGCATATGCTGTGTGCGGCAGCCCTTGTGAATACCTTCTGCACTTGTACACCATAAACGTTTACACTGTTTCTACAAAACAAATAGGATTTCTTTGCTATATTTCCAAACTTGATTTATGACCAATATACAGGCATAATTTGTTGTACTTAAGCATTCTGTGGAAAATATAGGTTCAGTTGTGAACAAGTACAAATAAAGGATTAAGTCTTAAAAAGCCAGTCAGCAAGCAGGTTACTACAGGCCAATATACTGCATCAAGTATGTTGGATGCATGCATATTTTTTTTAAATGATAGTTTTCTCCAGTAAAATACTTGCAAACAGCAAACTTTGAGCTTCTACTTGCATTTTGAATAAAAAATGTCTGAAGCACATATGTACCTTTTCATTCTTGACAATATATACATGCGTTTTGCACTTGGGTATTTCTTCACAAATTAACTTAGAAATGCAATTTGGAAAAATATTACATTTGCAGGTAACTCATTCACTTGATTAGTAATATTTATACCACACTGGATTGAAATCCTTTCTTTGCAGATACAGCCTTCTTTAGATCAGTAAGATTATACTATAGTTGTTGCTTCAGATTTTTGTTTCTTTATCTTTCCATGTTGAAACCTAATTTCTTTCTCAATGGAATTGGTGGATTCTATTTCTCAGCAAAATTTTGTTAAACTAAATTTCCAGCTGTGGCTCATTATTTATTTACAGAATCTAATTGCAAGAGAAGAGTGCTCATGCTGCATAGCCTAAGAATGGGTGTCATTTTATCAAGGATAGGAAAGTTAATAAGGAAAGAAAAAGTTTCAAAAAACTTTTTAAAAGAAGGAACCAGAGGGAAATTCTAATTGAATTAGTTTTTAAAAACAGACATTTAAAAGCATTGTGAATATTTCTTAACAATTTCAGCAAAATTTTGAATTTTAAATAAATGGAATCTTTCACACAATTGTAGTACAGACATTAAAGACTGTATTATCTTACCATATAAGGACATACTTGTGAGCCAGGTCCAAACATAAGCTCACATTGCTTGTTCACATCATACAATGAACCAGGCAACTGTGACTGAAGGTCATAGATTCTTCCAGCTGGTTTATCTAGAAGACATTCCCCATAACCAGTACTGCAAAAGATTTAAACAACTATTTTTACACAGTTCTTATGAACTGCATTACTTTTGAGTAAAGTTCAGACAGATTCACTCTATGTCCTTACGAATAAATCAGGCTAAGGAGATTTTTATGGTTTGTTATTACAGGAATAAGCCTGGGGTTTCTTCCAGCTTCTTCCTGTCATCTATTACTGCACATCTAGAAAAATAAACACTTCTACATTTATGGTACACCAATAGTTTCTTCTCTGCCCTCCAAATCAAGACTAAAAAATGGTTTAGAACCCTGGTTTGGGGCAGTGAACAAACTATAATTTGTGATTTAGACTAAACTACAAATTATGGTTTTGCTGCAGCAGTGTTTAATTTTCTAGATGCATGCTAGGAGAAAGAGCGTGTGAGCCAAAAAAACCCCTCAAGTTCATTCCTGCAATAACAAATGAGGACACTATATGTAAAGCTTTATATATGAAGCATGTCCAAGTAAACAAACTTGGTGGGGGAGACAATGCTACTCACTTCATATAAAGCTACTTGCAATTACTACTTTTCAAGGCCGTATTAACATGCTTACAGGGCAACCTTAGGTCTTGAGCCAAAAGTGCTGAAGATGTCAGTGTAGTATATTATACCAGCATACCAAAGATATGCTGGCACATCTGGAGATATTCTAAGAGCAAGCCATACTGGCATGTCACAGGAGATATGCCCATGTAGATTATATGCCCACAGGGGCTAGCTGAACAAGAAAGCCCCTTTAAACAGCTGAGTGGCTTGAGCAGTTTGCTCCACATGAATCAGCTGTTTAAAGGGGCTTTCTTGGGCAGCCAGCCCCAGGTTCAGAGCCATTTAAGCCAAACAGCTGAGTGGCAGGGAGCTCCCATGAACTGCCACAAACCACCATGAACTGCATCAAAATTTGTGAAAGTTTGTGGCAGTTCTTCAGTTCGCAAACATTGCTTCACAAACAACAAAGCAGCCAAAATTCATGATGAGTTTTAGTTCATCTGCTGGTACCCGTCCTTAATGCTAACTTACAAATGAGTTGCAGCCCCCAGCTTACAGAATGGCCTGCCAGAGGTGGTCAGGAAGGCTACCTTTCTCCTGGCTTTCCACAAACTATTGAAAACTGAATTATTCAAAAGGGCTTTTCTACACAGGTAACAGGGCTCAAGTGGTTAAGACACTGAACTGCAGGCTGTGGAAGGTTGGTAGTTCAGCAGTTTGAGACCCAAGTTGCCGCATGACGGAGTGAGCTCCCATCTCTAGTCCCAGCTCCTGCCAACCTAGCAGTTTGAAAGCAAGAAATTGCAAGTAGATAAATAGGTACCACTTCAGTGGGAAGGTAACAGCGTTCCGTGTGCCTTGGTGTTTAGTCATGCCGGCCACATGACCACGGAAATGTCTTCGGACATTGAAACGGAGATGAGCACCGCAACCCTAGAGTCAGATTCAACTGGCTTTCGAGCAAGGGAACCTTTACCTTTTAAAAGGGTTGCAGTGGACAAAATGGTTCATAAAGTTACTTGGATAAATGATAAGGGACTGTGGTATATACTACTGCATACAGCATACTGTAAGTAGGATCCTACTATGTAATTTTTGCACTGTTTAATGTGTCATGTTAATACTTAGACTTTGCTTTAGTTGTCTCTTTTAGATTTCTGTTTTGTTCCAGACTTCTACAATCCTAATCCTATTTTGTTGACTGTCCCTTTTTATTATTGTAATGACTCCCTCTGTGTAACCTGACTTGAGTCCAGGTGAGAAAGGTGTTCTGTAAATAATGCAAACTCTAAAAAATAAAAAATACAGTTTGCTGTGCATTCAGTTTATCTTCTGATCTTTTATACTTCAAGAAGACACTCCCCCTTCAGAAAGATGTGAGAAGCTGCATGGAAAGCTATGATTTCATGAGTTTGTGAATTAAAAAAGTAGAATGATCAGTTGAATTAAAAATATGGACATATTCAAATGGGATATAGTCTAAAATATAAATTAATTGTTTTTACCATTTCAAAATTATCCCTAAAAACTTAAATTTATTTAGAACTTAACCTTATGTCCCCCAATTGTTAACTTTTTAATGACATATAAAGTTGAAATTCTGCCACAAAAGAATTTAAGCAATTATAAATTCCATATGTTAAACGTATGCAAATACAAGCTAAACTAGGATCATACTTACTCAAGAAATTCTGTAATATATTTCTGACTGCATTTTGACCAAGTCCAGGGGTTTGAATGGTAATTTAAAGTTGGAGCCATCACATGGTACTGATGCTTAATTCCAACTTCTTTACATTTAAAACTGTCGTCATGAGGTATATTAAAACTAAAACAAAAAAATACAAGATAAATTCAGTATAGCACATTATTAAACCAACAGTGTTTTTATGTCTTTAATAATACACTATTCTTTCGGGATTCTTTGGCTGTAATCCTAAGGCCCCGTTCACACGAGGGAATTTGGCCCAGAAGCAGGACGGTTTGGGGGTGGATCAAACTGCCGCGATCACACCACAACATCTGGGAAGCGTGGTGCTTCCGTCCCCAAACCGGCCCATCCATGGGATAAGGCGCATCAAGTTGGAACTACCTACCGAGGTGGTTCATCGCCTTGGTGCGCCTCAACCCGGGAGTCTGATCGCCGGCGCGTCCTTGCGCCGGCGCTTCCTGGGCTCCTAGCCAAACTGCGCATGCTCTGACATGCGCAGTTCGGCTGGCCGGCCGTCAGCTCTGTGTTTTCTCCCGGGCGTCTGATCGTGCCGGGGAGAAAACGCGGCGCGGCCAGGGGATCCGTGGGATCCCGCCGCGCCGTGTCAACTTTGACGCGGCTTTGAACAGCCACGGTTTGTGCCGCTTTTTCCCCTGCGTGTGGCAGGGGCCTAAATATACTTTCTGGCAAGTAAGCACAATTGAATCGGATGGGCCTTACTTCTGAGTAAACCTGCTTAGAATTGCTCCTTTGTCTTTGTCATCTTAATCCGATTAAATAAAGGACGTTACAGTAGAACCAATGGAAGCTGCTTCTGAGCAATGTTTTTTGAATCAGAAACACACACACAACACACACAATCCCCAAAATATTAAAGCAGCTCTCTGCAGCAGTTGAGAGGAAATTCTAGGAGCATGGCCTCTCCCCTCAAATATTACCGCATCTTGGCTATCTAAAAGCAAAACAAACAACTAAACAGTGGTTCTGGGACCATGCCCTACAATCAGATAGGGCACAGATACAGAAATTTCCAGTTATTCTGCAGCATGCCAAATGTTTTCAATCAGCAGATTATCTTAGATCCCTTGAGATCTCCAAGTATTGGAGAACCTTTACCCTGGCACACTTTAATGCTCTAACTTCAGCCCTTCTGGAAGGCAGATACCATTGTATTCTACTCCCTCAATGGCACTGTCCATGTCATACGGGGAAAGTAGACTCTACTGAACATGTTCTGCTGCACTGCCATTCTATAATGACATTCGACATCACTTCTTGTTGTTGTTGTTCAGTCATTTTGGTGTAGTGGTTAAGTGCGCGGACTCTAGTCTGGGAGAACCGGGTTTGATTCCCCACTCCTCCACTTGCAGCTGCTGGATGACCCTGGGCAAGCCATAGTTCTGTCAGAGCTGTTCTCTCAAGGACAGTTCTGGAAAGTTGTGGGGAAGGGAAGGAGTTTGTAAGCTAGTCTGAGACTCCAAGTGAAGGGTGGGGTATAAATCCAATCTCCTCCTCCTTCTCCTCCAATCTCACAGTCGAGTGATTCTTTGAGACCCCATGGACCACATCATTCCAGGCCCTCCTGTCTTCCACCGTCCTCCGGAGTTTGCTTAATTTTATGTCTAACCATCTCATCCTTTGCCATCCCCTTCTTTTACCTTCAATCTTTCCCAGCATTAGGGTCTTCTCCAGTGAGTGCTCCCTTCCCATTTGATGGCCAACGTGTTTCAGCTTCAGCTTCAGTATCTGACTTCCAGGGAACAGTCAGGGTTGACTTTTTTTTAGGACCGATTTGATCTCCTAGCAGTCCAAGAGACTCTCAAGAGTTTTCTCCAGCACCATAATTCAAAAACATCTATTCTTCGGTGCTCAGCCTTCCTTATGGTCCAACTCTTGCAGCCATACATTACTACTGGGAATACCATTGCTTTGACTATACGGACTTTTGTTGGCAGGGTAATGTCTCTACTTTTTATTATGCTGTCCAGGTTTGCCATCACTTTCCTCCCAAGGAACAGGCATCTTTTAATTTCATGGCTGCAGTCACCATTTGCAGTGATCTTGGATCCCAGAAACGTGAAGTCTGTCATTGCTTCCATGACTCCCCTTTCTATTTGCCAAGGAGTGATGAGTCCAGATCCATGATCTTAGTTTTCTTGATGTTGCGTTTCAAGCCAACTTTTGCGCTCTCCTTTTTCACCAGCAAGAGGTTTTTTAGGTCCTCTTCACTTTCTGCCATTAGAGTTATGTTACTGAGTTCAACATTTGTATAAATAGGGAGTTGCCTAAAAAGACTGACAAAACCACTTTTAACGTTAAAAGGGGTTAACTTCTCTGATATGAGGGGACATGTGAGGAATAAACTGAAAGCAAAAGTAGAACGGGTCAAAACCATTGGAGAAGCTTGGAGTCTATTTAAGACTACAATCCTAGAAGCTCAGAAAAAATATATACTGTGGGTTAGGAAAGGCACAAATAGGTATAGAAAAAAGCCTGCATGGTTAACAAACAAAGTAATGGAAACTGTAAAAGGTAAGAAGGATTCCTTTAAGTGGTGGAAAGCTAGTCTCAGTGAGGTTGATAAAAGTGAACACAGGCTGTGGCAAATAAAATGCAAGTCTGTGATGAGGCAGGCAAAAAGGGAATATGAGGAACATATAGCAAAACACATAAAGACCAACAATAAAACTTCCTTAAAATACATTAGAAGCAGGAAACCAGCCAGGGAGGCCGTAGGGCCCTAGGATGACCCAGGAGTAAAAGGGGTACTGAAGGGTGATAGGGAAATGGCTGAGAAGCTGAATGCATTTTTTGCCTCTGTCTTCACTGTGGAAGATGAGAAATGCTTGCCCACTCCAGAATCGCTGATTTCGGGAGGGGTGTTGAAAGACCTGAGTCAGATTGAGGTGATGAGAGAGGAGGTCCTACTACCTCCAACTGATAGTCCTACTACCTTCTACTGATAGACAACTTAAAAACTGATAAATCACCAGGCCCGGATGGTATACATCCGAGAGTTCTGAAAGAACTCAAATGTGAACTTGTGAAACTCCTGACAAAAATATGTAATCTTTCACTAAAATCTGCCTCCATTCCAGAGGACTGGAAGGTAGCTAATGTAACTCCCATCTTTAAAAGGGGTTCCAGAGGAGATCCGGGAAATTACAGGCCAGTCAGTCTGACATCGATACCGGGTAAGCTGGTAGAAACTGATATTAAGGAAAGTATTAGTAGGCACATTGATGAACAAAACCTATTGAGGAAGACTCAGCATGGGTTCTGTAAGGGAAGATCTTGTCCCACTAACCTGTTAAGTGTTTTTTGAGGGAGTGAACAAACATGTGGAAAAGGGGGACCCAATAGACGTTTACCTTGACTTCCAGAAAGTTTTTGATAAAGTTCCTCATGAAAGGCTCTTAAGTAAGCTCAATAGTCACAAGATAGACAGATGTCTTCTTGTGGCTCAAAAACTGGCTAATTAATAGGAAACAGAGTGAGTATAAATGGGAAATTTTCTCAGTTGAGGGTGGTAAGCAGTGGGGTACCACAGGGATCAGTACTCAGTCCGATGCTTTATAACTTGTTTATTAATGATTTGGAGTTGGGAGTAAGCAGTGAAGTGGCTAAATTTGCAGATGACACGAAGTTGTTCAGGGTGGTGAGAACCAGGGAGGATTGTGAGGCACTCCAAAGGGATCTGTTGAGGATGGGCAAGTGGGCGTCAGGCAAATGGGGTTCAATGTGGCCAAGTGCAAAGTGATGCACAGTGGAGCCAAAAATCCTAAATATAAATACACACTGATGGGATCCGAATTGGGAGAGACTGACCAAGACAGAGATCTTGGAGTCATAGTAGATAACTCAATGAAAATGTCGAGACACTGTGCAACGGCAATAAAAAAGGCCAACGCTATGCTGGGGATTATTAGGAAGGGAATTGAAAACACATCAGCCAGTATCATAATATCCCTGTATAAATCAATGGTGTGACCTCATTTGGAGTACTGTGTACAGTTCTGGTCACCACACCTCAGAAAGGATATTATAGCATTGGAAAAAGTGCAGAAAACTAGAATGATAAAAGGGTTGGAACACTTTCCGAATGAAGAAAGGTTAAAACACTTGGGGCTCTTTAGCATGGGGAAACGACAGCTGAGGGGTGACATGACTGAGGTTTATAAGATTATGCATGGGATAGAGCAGGTTGAGAAATAAGTACTTTTCTCCCTTTCTCACAATACAAGAACTCGCGGGCACTCAATGAAATTGCTGAGCAGTCAGGTTAAAACAGATAAAAAGAAATACTTCTTCACCCAAAGAGTGATTAACACATGGAATTCAGTGCGACAGTAGGTGGCGGCGGCTACAAGCATGGACAGCTTCAAGAGAGAATTAGATAAGCGTATGGAGCAGAAGTCCACCAGTGGCTATTAGCCACAAGGTATCGATAGGAACTCTCAGGCTGGGGCAAGTGATGCTCTGTATTCTTGGTGCTTGGGGGGGGCAATAATGGGAGGGCTTCTAGTGTCCTGGCCCCACTGCTGGACCTCCTGATGCCACCTGGTATTTTTGGCCACTGTGTGACAGAGTGTTGGACTAGATGAGCCATTGGCCTGATCCAACATTGACTTCTCTTATGTTCTTAGTGTACGTATCTGAGGTTGTTGATGTTTTTCCTGGCAATCTTTATTCCAGTTTGTGATTCATCCAGGCCAGCATTTCGCATGATGTACTCTGCATATAAATTAAATAAGCAGGGTGACAATATACATCCTTGTCGCACTCCTTTTCCTATGCTAAACCAATCAGTTGTTCCATATCCGGTTCTAACTGTCGCTTCTTGACCCTTATACAGGTTTCTCAGGAGACATGTGAGGTGGTATGGTACTGCCATCTCTATAAGGACTTGTCAGACTTTGTTGTGATCCACACAATCAAAGGCTTTAGCGTAGTCATTGAAGCAGAAGTAGATGTTTTTCTTGTACTCCCTTGCTTTCTCCATAATCCAGCGAATGTTGGCAATTTGTTCTCTAGTTCCTCTACCTCTTCGAAACCCAGTTTGTACTTCTGGCAGTTCTCTATCTATGTACTCCTGAAACCCAGCTTGTAGGACCTTGAGCATGACCTTGCTAGCATGTAAAATGAGTGCAATTGTCCAATAGTATGAACATTCCTTGGCATTGCCCTTCTTTGAGATTGGAATGTAAACTGACCTTTTCCAATCCTGTGGCTACTGTTGTGTTTTCCAAATTTGCTGGCATATTGAGTGCAGCACTTTAACAGCTTCATCTTTTAAGACTTTGAATAGCTCAGCTGGGATACCATCACCTCTGCTAGCTTTGTTGTTTTTAATGCTTTCTAAGGCCCACTTGACTTCGCACTCAATGATGTCTGGTTTGAGATCAGTGATCACACCGTTGTAGTTGTCAAGGACATTGAGGTCCTTCTTGTATAGTTCTTCTGTGTATTCTTGCCATCTTTTCCTAATCTCTTCTGCTTCTGTTAGGTTCCTACCATTTTTGTTTTTTATCAAAGCCAGCTTTGCACAGAAAGTTCCCTTGATTTCCTTATCTCTCCTTGCTGTTCTCTGGAAATCTGTATTCAGTTGGGTAAATCTTTTCTTTTCACCTTTGCCTTTCACTTTCCTTCTTTCCTCAGCTATTTGAAAAGCCTCATCAGACAGCCACTTGGCTTTCTTGCATTTCTTTTTCTTTGGGGTGGTGCTGATTGCTGTCTTTTGTACAATGTCATGAACAATGTACAATGTCCATAGTTCTTCAGGCACTCTGTCTATCAAATCTAGTCCCTTAAACCCAGGGGTCTCATGGGGGGGGAGCGCTCCGGAACGCAGCTCCGGGAGTGAGGAGGCCAGGGGGCGGGGCGGTCACATGACCAAGCCCCTTCCCCCGGCCACCCCTCCCTGCGCTTCCCCCGAGTCTCGTGTGATCCACTGCAGCCAGCACCGCATGTGCGCCTCCCACTGCTTTGGCAGCTCCAATATGGCGGCGCCCTGTGGCTCCTCACAGCTCCCCACCGCTGAAGATCCCCAAGATGGAGGTGCTGTCGCCCAGCTCGCCCGGGGCACTCAGCGACGACAACCCGAGCCTCTCCAACCCTTCCACGCCCAGCGGCGCCTCCCTGCTCAGCCCCGCCAGCCTGGGTTCTGTTGCCGCGGCGATCTCGACGGGGCCGCGGCTGGCTCGAGGGAAGGCTGTGGCGGTGGTGCCGGGGCCGTGGCAGAGCCTCACCGTCTGTTTCCATCTCGCCCAGCGGCACCGCCACGACGGCTGCCTGCCGGGGCACGCGCTGATCGCCGTGTGGGGCAACGAACAGCTGGTAGAGGCGCGTCGGCACCGTCTTCAGCAGCAAGACCCCCGGGCCAGCCATGTGCGAGCGCGTCTCCCGAGCCCTGGCGGAGCTGGGCTACGAGCGGACACAGTCCCAATGTCGGGAGCCGCTGGGCCATAAATGTAATCTTTTTCATAACGGGAAAGATTTTCGGCAATCATTTGGAGGGAGAGGCTTTGTAAGGTGAGCGGTGGCAGACACGGTTGTTGTTCCCGCCCTGTTGTGGCCGTTGAGGACGACGATGAGGTTTGGGGTTTTCGGGAGTTTCCAAGGCCACCTTTCCGTCCTGAGACTTGCGGGGAGCTCGGCGAGGAAGGCAGAGAAAGGTATCAGGATGGTGGGAAGGGGCAAACCTGGGCTCCCCTTCAGCGGGGGGGGGAGCCTCCTCTGCACTAGAGCGAGGATGCACTGGCAAAAGCACAGGAGCAGGCAGCATAGCCTTCCAGGCAGCCTTCCCCAAGGCAGGGAGACGCACCATTGTACAAGTAAAGGTAAAGGTTCCCTTGCTCAAAAGCCAGTCGAATCCGACTTTAGGGTTGCAGGCATTTTTTCAGGGCTCGGGGAGGCAGAGTTTGGAGAGCAAAGGGGGAAAAAGTCAGGGTGGAGATGGGAGGAGGAGAGGGGAGGGGGAAGAAAACACGGAAGAAGAGAAGAAAGCAGCGCGTGAGACAGAAGAGAGAGGCACTCGCGCACACCCCCACCCCAGCACCAGCAAAATAATAAATAAATAAATTGGGGGGAGGGCTTGGCTGCTGAGCCCGGATTCCACACGCGCCCTCTCGTTGGGAGTGTGAGCTGCCTGTGCGCCTATGTGTGTGCGCGCGGGTGTGTGTGTGTAGCGCCTCGTGCGTGCCTTTCATGTGCGGCATCTGGGTGCCCAGGCTAAGCGGCTGGCTCTCCAGTCAAGGTGTGGATGTGTACGGAACTCCCTCAGTTCGCTGGGAACATTTCAGTTTGTGGAACAGGCGCCTTCTGCCCCCACTTCCATAGGGCTCTGTCTGGCAGAGGAGATCGCACACCTTCTGAGTAAAAGGCGATTATTTAAAGGGTGTCCCTCTCTCTCTGGCCATTTTCTTGTCAGGGAGGGTCCTCTCTGCATGCAATATTACTTCTGAGTCATTGCCAGTAAGGGTAAATTATTTCTGTATAATTAATGTGAAAAGGTAGAGGAAGGTCACACTTGGATGGAATCTAGCATGTGCTTTCTCCCTCAGCTCATTATGATTGCTGACAGAAGAGATCACTTGTGTATTAGCTGTGTATTAGCTGGAGTGCTGCAAAAGTATTAGGAACATATCCAGGGTGTTAGGGGGCTTCTCCTCTCCAGCATCTTCTAGCAGCTGATCTGATCCATTGGTAGAAAGACATTGGCTTCTCTCAATCAGTGGTAGTCTTTTGTTATGTGTCCTGGAGAGAGATGTAAAATTTCCAGAAATGTTGAAGCCATGATGGCGGGGAGCATTTTCCACCCTGGGAAAAACTGGAAATTTTGGGGAAAATTGAAATACATGCAATACTTGTTATCCTGTCAAACCTAAACTAAACTTAAGAACATAAGAGAAACCATGTTGTATCAAGCCAGTGACCCATCCAGTCTAACACTGTGTCACACAGTCGCTAACAAAGGAGCATCCCGGGATGTGATATCAGACCGAAAGTGCCAAGGACAAGAAACAAAAAATAGTCATCAAGAGGTTCCGGTGATGTCAGGGGGTGGGGCCTTATGACACACGTCCGGTGATGTCAGGGGGTGTGGCCTCATGACACACTTCCGGTGATGTCAGGGGGTGTGGCATATGCTAATGAGTTATGCTAATGAGCTCCAGCAGTTCTTTTTCTACAAAAAGACCCCTGCTTAAACCTATTCTTCACCTCCACTGTATATTCATCAGGGATGTGATCTAGGTCAAACCTGAATGGCCTAGTGGGTTTCCCAACTTTCTTCAGTTTAAGCCTGAATTTTGCAATGAGTAGGTCATGATCTGAGCCACGGTCAGCTCCAGGTCTTGTTTTTACTGACTGTACAGAGCTGCTCCATCTTTGACTGCAAATGACATAATCAATCTGATTTTGGTGTTGCCCATCTGGTGATGTCCATGTGTAGAGTCGCCTCTTAGGTTGTTGGAAGAGGGTGTTCGCTATGACCAGTGTGTTCTCTTGACAAAACTCTGTTAGCCTTTGCCTGGCTTCATTTTGGTCTCCAAGGCCAAACTTGTCTGTTATTCCAGTTACCTTTGTCTTCCTACTTTAGCATTCCAGTCCCCTATGATAAGGACATCTTTTTTTAGTGTTGGTTCTGGGAGATGTTGTAGGTCTTCATACGACCAGTCCATTTCAGCCTCCTCTGCATCAGTGGTTGGGGCATAGACTTGGATTACTGTGATGCTGAATGGTTTGCCTTGGATTCAGACCAAGATCATTCTGTTGTTTTTGAGATTGTATCCCATTAAATCATTATATTTCTCCAATTCTGTCAACTACACTGGGAAGATCTTAACAACTTAATGTCCATCTCCTCTTTGCAGACTCCTCTCAGGAGATAACCCACAAAGTTGCCAAAGTCTGTATACAGGCATGCCGGATACACAAGTGGCTGATTGCATCCCGGTAACTTGCTTGTCTGTTGGAGCAGAGTTTTACTTTTCTTGTCCCCCCCTTCTTAATCTGTGTTCATTGTTTTACGTTTGCCACATTGCATGCATTTTATTATTTTTTGATTTTTCAGAGCTGCTTTTGTATCAAAATAAAGTTTCAAAGAAGCTCTTTGCACAATCCAATTTGTGAAAAACAGTAAGATGTTTTTGCCAACTCTTGGATGTGGTTCACCATTAAAAAAAATTAAAATATGACAAATGCCCATCATATTATGCTAACATAGTATAGCATATTGACTAGCAGTTCAATGCTAAGAACAGTCACCTGGGGGTAAGGCCATTTTAACAGACTGTAAGACAATGGACTGCAAGAACATACCAACATATAAAGAGCCCTGCTGGATAAGACTATACATTTACTGAAAGCTCATGCTTTCAATCACCCCTTACACTTCTGACACCCCATTTGTCTTCAGAACAGCCAGTCAATCATACCACTGGCCAAAGCGTCTTCCATTTAATGTAAGGCAAATGAAAGATTTACTCGGAAGAAAAGACAAACTTACATGTGTCCAAGTTCATGTGCTATTGTAAATGCAGCACTTAATCCATTTTCCTCACTGATAGAACAGCTGCGCAGTGGGTCACACATTGTACCCAATTCAGCTAAGCCTAAAGAAATGAATTTGGTACATAAATTTTAATGATGTTATATCAGCAACATTGGCTCCACAAATGAATACAGACCTACAGCAATGTTCCATATATTAGTGTAACCATCTGCTTGTGTTCAGAATCACAGAACCAAAATGGTTATAAAGTAAAAGACTCACATTATTTACTTACATTAAGGTTGCCATTGTATTTACTACTTGATTTTTATTCTTATTATGCTTATACAACATAATTATTTTGTAACTTTAACTTACCTAAGGTATCACATTTTTCTCTTGCTCTGCATATATCTTCCCTTGAAGAAACAAAGATCTTGAATGACAATGTTATATTAAAAATAAAAATGGATAAAAAGAAAGACAAAGCAGCTTTTGAAGATACCTATTTACTTTGTTTTAATATTTATTAATTCCATCAGTTTAATTCACTAGTTTTGATCTGTCAAAGTAATTTCAGGGCTTTGCATGACTCTGCTCCTTCAGCAATGTAACCTGATGTCTCCACTGCAATATCCCTCTTGGATTAGGCTGCATAACTGCAGTCCTGTATATAGTTACTTATAAGAGTTTTTCATTAAAATCAATGGCACATAATTCCATCTAAGAACCAATAATGTTTGTGTTACATGCTTCACTCCAACAAACAGGTATAGAAGAAATCAGAAAAAGGCCATGAGATCATTCTGTGCCCCCCAACTCCTCCTTTCTCATTCATAAATTCCTCCATCCTTCTTTACCCTGGTACATCAGGATGTCTGAAGAACATATTACTCTTTAAAACAGATACAATAGTAAAGAGAAATAATGCTGAGTTCTCCCACATACAATACCTTGTGATAAGAACTGCAGTATCATGATGAGAAGGATGAGTATCATCCAGAACATTTTGTGCTTGCTGCCATAAACAGAAATTGCGAAGAGTGGTAGCTGCATTAAAACTGATAGCTGGTCCTTCCTGTACATGATTTGGCAGGACAAAAACAACCACAGTAAACATTAATTGTGACTATTTTGTAATATAACATATATTCTAGAAAGACCTCAGTGCATACAAGACTTCTTAGCAAGTCATTGCCTACAGAAACCAATTTACTAAATTAGAACTTAATCTTAAAATAATGTTTATTTCATACAATGGAAAAATTATCCTTTTTAATCAATGCTATTCCAAGCTCAATTTTAAACATCCAAACTGGTTTGCAAACTTGGGTTTTTTGGGGGGAATAAACTATAGTTTGCAGATTCAGCTATAAGAATAAATTCTGGATTGGATCCTACCAGTCCATTGTCCATGCTTTGGAAAGTGGGAACCTTTTGCTGATGCCAAATGAACATGCCAGCACAAGCAGAATGGACTGCTAACTTTCAAGCCAATAGTTTGCATGAAACAGGAAGGAACTAATGAAGATAAGGTTCTTCCCATCTTGCAAAACCATACTGTGATATCGCACATGAATAGTTTCATGAATGAATGCAGCCCTCCAGGGTCTTGTGTATATGGAAATGAAGAGCATTAGGAACTTAAATGAAAAATAGTTTCCTTAAATATATAAAATATGTATTTAAAGTTACTATTAAAAATTTAGGTACAAATTATGCCAAGAGATATGCATCTTCTTACCTGTTCATTGTGAATTACAATTAATTTTACAATCATTATATTTATTTGATTTCCTATACTTGAGTCTTTGTAGATTGTTGCAACCTAAATAAACAAAATTCAAATTAGCATGCTATTAGGTAACATAATTATTATGAAATGTTCTTATTTCCTATGGAAAGAAATAAAAATGTGTACATGATGTTGATATTTATTAAAATTATATATATTTATATTAAGCCATACTATGAATGCTCTTATAATAACTGTAAGATAGGCATGTAATGCTCCAACGGCCTCCTTGGTAAATGAAAACAAACAAGCTTTGCACTAGTTGTATAATGCAATAAGTGTCCTCAAAAGATGGTAAGGTTCAAGAAGTAGTTCATGCTACAATTTAGTTAAGGTAAAGATACTCAGGTAATAGTCATTTATCATATTATAATTTCTTTAAATTACAGTTCATCTGTGAATAGGCAAACTCTAAAGCACCACACGTTAATTCTATCTGCAACGTATCACAAACTGTTTTTGAAATCCCTCCCACCACCCCATTTCTAAAGCAATTTGCTGTATGGCATGAGTGGTTGCTATTTTAAAAAGTCTGAAGTCCAAGATCTGCAAGCCCCAACCCCGCCAAGCCTGCACTGGTGGGGGAGGGCTGATTTGCCTCCACGAGAGGCATGAAGAAGAGACCTACAGGGGGCAGAGCCAGCCTATTTAGGCTTGGCTCCTGCCCCCTACCTTACCAGTCTTTGGAAAGCTCAGCCCACCCTCCCACCCTATTTTAGTGCAGGTCTGACCGGCTGCCTTTTCATGGAGCCAGGTAGGAATTTTTCGCCTCCATCAGTTTGGCCTATAGATGGGGGTGTTTTTGCCTACCTTGCACTGACGATGGTGGTGTTGGTTTATTGGCTTCGGGGGCCGGGCTGTTAAATAGTATGGTCACTTTAATGTTTGGCGGGGTAGCGCGATCAGGATGGAAATGGTGAGCACCGGGGCATGGTTATAAAGGAAATAAAGGGTCCTCCAGGAACGGCTTTCGGGCCTTTGCGGCTCAAGGCCGGGAAGGGGTGATCTTCCTGGGAACAATCTGGCTCGGCCTACCTTAGCGGGCCTTTGCGGCTTCTGGGGTGGTGGCTCAGGGGTTCTCTTGAACATGCCACGCTGCTGATCGAAAGCTACCTGCGGTGGCTTGAGATCGGAACAGGTGCATCGCCCAGAAGGAAATGAAGGTGGTCAGAAGGTTGACACCTGTCATATTCCTCCGTACATTTCTGGTAACCCCTAGCTGGTATTTGTTATTAAAATTAATAAAGTGGCCCTTGTTAAATCCACATTGGTGTCTGTCTCTTTATTCCGACTGGGGGGGGGGGCAATGCTTTTATGGTTCCTTGTATCTGTGTCTTAGTTCTAGAAATCACATTTTGAACAGTAAAAACATTATTTCAGGAATGATATGAATAATATTGCTACAGGATACATATTGCCAAGTGTATGCTGAGAGTGATACTAAGTTTATTACTGTGAAACACAAGTATATCCTGTCTTATATGCTATAATAGAGGATTACTTACTATTGACATAAGTGTTAATACATAATGCTCTAAGTTCCGTCCATGGTGCCGAACCATTCTGGCATCAGCTGTAACCATCACCTCTACATATCTTGGATAGGAAAGGAAACGCTTTTTCCGGGAATGTGGAGTGTTTCTCTCATTTTCTACAGATAGGTTTTTAGAAGCATACTTTAAAAGTGTGTTTTCGTGCATGGCATTTATATCATTGATTAAGCTGGTTACATCTGGAAATCCTAAAGTGTTCTTCTTTGTCTCTTCTGAAAAATAAAAAGAAAATTTATTTCACATACAATTTACAACACTGATGTCCAATTCTGAACATATTTTGACTCCATTAGACTGCAGTTCCGAAAACACTTACTTGAAAATGTGTAACTTAGATAAATTGGGCTCACTTATTACATAAGCATGTACTAGTCTGGTTTGTGAATTACTAGATTTTACATTGTAAATAAGAGAAGAATAGCAGACGACTTTTTTTAGCATAGCTATTTAAGTGCTTCAACAGTACGTGGATAGAGAACTGCCAGAAGTACAAGCTGGGTTTCGAAGAGGTAGAGGAACTAGAGATCAAATTGCCAACATTCGCTGGATTATGGAGAAAGCAAGAGAGTACCAAAAAAACATCTACTTCTGCTTCATTGACTATGCTAAAGCCTTTGACTGTGTGGATCACAACAAACTATGGCAGGTCCTTAAAGAGATGGGAGTACCAGACCACCTCACATGTCTCTTGAGAAACCTGTATAAGGGTCAAGAAGCAACAGTTAGAACCGGATATGGAACAACTGATTGGTTCAGCATAGGAAAAGGAGTACGACAAGGATGTATATTGTCACCTTGCTTATTTAATATATATGCAGAGTACATCATGCGAAATGCTGGCCTGGATGAATCACAAGCGGGAATTAAGATTGCTGGGGAAAAGATCAACAACCTCAGATATGCAGACGATACCACTCTAATGGCAGAAAGTGAAGAGGACCTAAAGAGCCTCTTGCTCAGAGTAAAAGAGGAGAGCGCAAAAGTGGGCTTGAAGCTCAACATAAAAAAAACTAAGATCATGGCATCCGGTCCCATCACTCCTTGGCAAATAGAAGGGGAAGTCGTGGAAGTAGTGACAGACTTCACGTTCCTGGGATCCCAGATCACCGCAGACTGTGACTGCAGCCATGAAATTAAAAGACGCCTGCTCCTTGGGAGGAAAGCGATGGCGAACCTAAACAGCATGATAAAAAGTAGAGACATCACCCTGCCAACAAAAGTCCGCATGGTCAAAGCAATGGTATTCCCAGTAGTCATGTATGGCTGCGAGAGTTGGACTATAAGGAAGGCCGAGCGCCGAAGAATAGATTCTTTTGAACTATGGTGCTGGAGAAGACTCTTGAGAGTCCCTTGGACTGCAAGAAGATCAAATCAGTCAATCCTAAAAGAAATCAACCCTGACTGTTCCCTGGAAGGCCAGATAATGAAACTGAAGCTCAAATACTTTGGCCACCAAATGAGAAGGGAGCACTCACTGGAGAAGACCTTAATGCTGGGAAAGATTGAAGGTCAAAGAAGACGGGGACGGCAAAGGATGAGATGGTTGGACAGTGTCATCGATGCAACGAACATGAAACTGAGCAAACTTCAGAGGACAGCGGAAGACAGGAGGGCCTGGCGGGATCTAGTCCATGGGGTCGCGAAGAGTCGGACTCGACTGTGCGACTGAACAACAACAACAAAATTTAAGTGCTAGTGGAAAGTGCCATCAAGTTGCAATTGACTTATGAAGAAGAAGAGGAGGAGGAGGAGGAGGAGATTGGATTTATACCCCGCCCTTCACTACCCAAAGGAGTCTCAGAGCGGCTTACAAACTCCCTTCCCCTCCCCTCCCCACATCAGACACCCTGTGAGGTGGGTGGGGCTGAGTGACAGAGACTGCTCTTTTTCAAGAACAGCTGTGCCAGAACTATGGCTTGCCCAAGGTCATCCAGCCAGGTGCAAGTGGAGGAGTAGGGAATCAAACCCAGGTCTCCCAGATTAGAGTCCATGCACTTAACCACTACACCAAACTGGCCCTGTAGGATCTTCATGGCAAGAGGTGAACAGACGTGGCTTGCCATTGCCTGCCCCTGCACAGCAACCAAATCCGGCTTACCTGCCAAGATCTGCCAAGATCAGGCTAGCCTGGGCCATCCAGGTCAGGGCAGGTATTTAATTACAATATTCTAATCAGAGTCAGATACACGGCAATTTTAGAAATAAGCAATAAACTGATATTATTCACATTATTTCCATTAAACAGCACAAACCTATAAAAAAAGTAGAAAGGATTTCTTTTCAGTTTCTAATCACACTGCAGCTGTAAACATGGAAACAATGATATCCGCAAAAAATTAACTGCAGGGCAGGCTATGAGTGATGTTTGTTTTCTTTTTTTAAAATAATAAATTTTTAATTGGATTTAACATATTATAAGGTTAGGGTTAAGGTAGGGTAGGAAGGGTACAGGGTTTGGGATAAGATATATAGGAAATGTAATCCAGGCTGCAGTCACACGGAACATTAGCCACGCTAGAGAGACGGAAGTCAGGCGGAGTTTCCGGGCGCAATCTCATCGGCACATCTGGGAAGCGTAGCACTTCCGTGGCTTAACTGAGGCTTCCCGCCGAAACCGCGCTGCAAAAAACTAGTACCTCGGAGGTACTAGTTTCCGGAAATTGCAGGGCAAGGGCGGGCGTCTGATCGCGTTTCCGGTGGCATCCGGCGCCCGCCCATGTCCCCTTGCAAACAAGGTGTGTTTTTTCCAGTCTCCGTGGATGCGCACAAGCACCCAACGGAGCATGCGCATTTTTGGTGTACATGACAAAAAAAACCACCTGTTTGCCGCACCGCGCGCTTCGTTGTTGCGCGCAGGATCGTCCTGTGATGAGCACCTCTCCCTTCCCACAGAACCTCCACGGGACCTCCACGGGACCTCCAGGGGAGGTCTGATCCCTTAACCGCGTGTTAGTTTGCCCCGGGGCAAACAGCCATGCTTCCCCCCCACAGTTTCCTGCCCGTGTGACCGGAGCCCCTATTTGCATAATAGCTGTTACAAGTTTTCAGTCTTAATTCTTCTGTTTCCAGTTCTATTTCTTTGAAAAATTACTAAAGCTAATATTGCTTAGTCAAATCATTAAAGTCTTTTGTTATGTTTCCTGACAAGAGTCAAATTTTATATAGTTCATGTTGGAGTCTCTCCAAATTATAATATATTTATTCATTGTTCTTGGTCTTTGAAGTTTCTTTCCACCCAGTCATAAAATAGTGCCCAAATATTTCTCACATATTGTTTACTTCTGTCTTCCGACAGATTTGACAGCATATCCATTTCTTCTGTTTCAATTTTTTTTGTCAAAAGTTCATTTTCCGTTGGTATCTCTGCTTTCTTCCAGTGCTTACTATAAAGAATTCTTGCTGCCTATAACTATATTTATAATTAAGTATTTCACTTTCTTATCTTTTACATCAGGCATAATATTAAGCAGGAACATTTCAGGTTTAAACAGTAGCGGTAACATGTTTTCTGTAACATTTCATGTACCCTTCTCCAATATAACATCACCTCTTTACACTTCCACCAAATATGAAAATAACTTCCCACCCGTGTCTTACATTTCCAGCATTTATCAGACATTACAGGTTACATTCTGGCTAATTTATCTGGTGTTATAAGCCACCTGAAAAACATTTTGTATAAATTCTCTTTGAATGCAACTGATTTTGTAATTTTAACATTTGTTTTCCATATTTGCAACCAATGGTCAAGATCAATATTATAACCAACATTTTGGGTCCATTTTAACATACATTCTTTAATCACCTCATCCTCCATCTTTATCTGTAACAAGTACTCATAAACTTTCTTAATTAATTTATCATTTGTTTCATATAAAAGTATGTCAAACTCTGATTGTTCTGTAACAAACCCTTGAGCTTTATCTTCAGCAAATCTCTATTCTAGCTGTACTCTTGTCCACCAATCCAGATATATATCTTGCTCTTCTAGTCCTTCTTTGAACTTCAACATATCTTCCTTTCCTAATAAGTCTTCATATCTAAGTACGTTTTTCTTCTCCAGTAATCTAGGTTGAGTAAATGCTTCCACTGGAGAGACCCATTTCGGGATCTTCACATATATTTTATGTCTGATTTTTCCCCATACTAGCAGCAATGCTTTCCTCACTGAATGGTTTTTAAAATATTTGTGATTATCCGCTTTTTGGTACCAAAGATAGGCATCCCA
Organism: Gekko japonicus; assembly: GCF_001447785.1. Lineage (NCBI taxonomy): Eukaryota > Metazoa > Chordata > Lepidosauria > Squamata > Gekkonidae > Gekko > Gekko japonicus. Next base: position 552,429 of record NW_015159737.1, read on the forward strand.
TCCTAACTTTAAACCATATCCCTCCAATTTTAACAGTCTCCTATTTTCAATTCTTATCCATTGTTTAATCCATGTCAGTGCACAAACTTTATAATATGTTCCCCAGTCTGGAAGACCAAAGTCTGCATTCTGTTTAAAATCCTGTGATGCCTTCAATTTTATTCTAGGTTTCTTCCCTTGCCATATAAATTTCGTTGTTATTTTGTTTAGTTCCTGGAAATATGATTGTTTCAATAATATTGGAATAGTTTGAAAAAGAAAAATAAATTTAGGAAGTATATTCACTTTGATTGTAGCTATTCTTCCCATAAATGACAGCTGCAAATTATTCCATTTTTCCAAATCTTTTTGTATTTTTTTAAGTAATTTCAAATAATTATCTTTCATCAGAGAACTACATTTATTTGTCAAGGTAATACCTAAGTATTTCACTTTACTCTCTAATTGAAATCCTGCACTCTCCACCAATTCTTTTTTTAATAGATTGTGTTATATTCTTTGTAATGATCTTTGTCTTTTGCCTATTCACTTTCATTCCCGCCATCTCTCCAAATTCTGTTAAGTTCTTCATTAAGCTGTCTATAGAAGTGCTGGGATCTTCTAAAATAAAAACTAAATCGTCCACAAAGGCTTGTACTTTATATTCTTCTCCACATATTGTTGTTCCTTTAATTTTTTTATCTTCTCTGATCAAGTTATTTAATACTTCCAAAGTGAGAATAAATAATAATGGGGATAACGGACATCCTTGTCTCGTTCCCTTTTCAATTGCTATCTCTTTCGTACGATCTCCATTGATTCTCACTTTGGCACTTTGTTGAGTATAAATTGCTTGAATCATCTTAGTATACTCTTCTCCAGCATCAATCTCTCATAACTGCTCAATAATAAAGCTCCAACTAAGTGTCTAAAAAATTAATGCCATTTGTTTTTCCAGATGTGCTTCATAATACTCCAAAATATTTACAATTGTTCTCACATTGTTATTCAATTGTCTCTTTGGCAGAAAGCCTGCTTGGTCTTGATGTATTATATCTAGTAATACCTTCTTCAAATGCCGTGCTAAAATAGCAGCAAAAAATTTTGTAATCCACATTTTGAAGCGAAATAGGTCTGTAGTATTTCGATTCTTTAAGATCTGTATTTTCTTTGTATGTTAAGATAGTAGCTTCTTTCCATGATTGTGGTAAATTCCCTTCTTCCAGTATATTTTCCAATGCCTTTTTATGGTATTAGTAGGCAATCTTCTACTGGAAGTCCATCAGGTCCAGGCGTTTCCCCTTTATTTTGTTTCTTGATTGTATCTACAATCCAGCTAACCCAGCGGTTCAAAAGCGCCGATTAACACCTTTGCGCAAGTAGATGAATGGGTACCTACCTTAGAGGGTAGGGGGCACCCTCCCCCGTCGAGGGGGTTGCTGGAGTGTCAAAGACTGGCGGAGAGGAGAGGCAGCGAGTAAGCGGCTGGAAAGATGGTGTCCCGGTACAGCTCGAACGACGGAAGCAGACGGCGGCGGAGAGGCGGAGTCGGACGACGTGGGGAAAGCGGACGGCGCAGGCGCGGCGGAGCCGGAAGGACAGACCTGCAGCCGCGCTGGAGCGCGCCGCACGTCGGAGGGGCCCAGCTGACCCACCGCAGGAGTGACCATCGAAATGGAGCCAGAAGACAGCCGAGAGACATCAAGCCGAGGAACGCCAACCCGAAGACC
>NW_015159737.1:554338-558597 GCF_001447785.1 Gekko japonicus
TTTATTTATTTATTTATTTATTATTAAATTTATATCCCGCCCTCCCCCGTAGGGCTCAGGGCGGCTCACAAGGCAAGAAATCTCGCGGTAATAAAACATCAAATACATTATAGTAACATTTAAAAACATAATATACAATATAAAAACCATCTCGGTACCATAAAATGCTCAAAATCCTCAGTTCCCAACCCACAGAGAGATGACAACCCACATCCAAACATCCCCAGTAGGCATTTCGTGCCCTCAGTATCAGATGTCACATTCAGATGTTACTATCAGATGTTTCCTTCTTCATACCTAGGGCCTTCCCCCCCCCAATGATGGTAGTATAACAGGGGGGGCGGCGGCGGCCCCTAGTCAAAAGCCTGGTGAAAGAGCTCCGTCTTACAGGCCCTGCGGAACTGCATCAGGTCCCGCAGGGCCCGGATCTCCGGATCTTGAGTTCTTCATGTCCATACTTTTCTGAGCCATTCTCATCTCTCAGCACGTGTATTAAAGAGTTTTCTTTCTCTTTCCTATGTCTAGATGCCAACCATCTTCCTGATTTATTAGCATTTTCAAAATAGTTTTGTTTTGCAAACTTAATTTTCTTAGCAATTTCTTCAGTTAATATCACATTAATTTGATTTTGTATCAATTGTATTTTTATTTTCAGCTCATTAACCGTTGGGTATTTTTCAGCTTTTCTTTCTGCTTTATTGATCTTTCAACTCCTGAAATTTCTTCAACCTATCTTTCTTCTGTTTTGCTGCAAATTTAATTGCCATACCTCTGAAGAAAGCCTTACTTGCATCCCAGACTGTATTTATAAAGATATCCAGTTGTATATTTTGCTTGAAAAATTGTTCTAGCTCCTCTTTTGTTTCCGACGCAAACATCTCTTTTTTCAAGTGTTGCGTGTTTAGCTTCCAGCTAAATTTCTTAGAAGCACCAGTCATTTTCAGCAATATAGGGTTATGATCTGCAAAAGTCTTAGGTAAAACATCTGCTTCTCCTACATTCTTCATCAAATTCGCTGAGACCCAGCACGTATCAATTCTAGACCAGGACTTGTGTCTTTGGGAATAAAAGGTAAAGTTCTTTGTTACTGGATTTCTTGTTTTCCAGGTGTCAACTAAATTATATTCTTCTGCTAGCTGAAGAAATGTCTTTGGTAAGAGTGTTCCAGATTTTTTAATTTGTTTAGCTGTTTTTCTATCTTGTACTTTATCAAAACCTGCATTATAGTCTCCAATTAGACAGTATTCTTCAGATTCATGAGTTGATAATTCCTGTGCCAGATCCTTATAAAAATTTCTTGGTGGTCATTTGGTACATAAATATTAATCACTAAGATTTTCTTTCCCTCTTTGGATTTCCACCCTCAAAATTCTACCATCTTCAGAGTCAGAGATAAATTTAGGGTTGATCTTTTCTTTAATATATGTTACCACGCCTCTTTTTTCCTTCTTTGGATCTGAAGCTATAAAAGTTTTCCCCAATCTGTTACACTCTAATAATTACTGATCAATTTGTCTAATATGGGTTTCTTGTAAGCAAACTATGTCCAAATTTAATTTTTGCAACTGTAAAAATGTCTTTGTCTTTTTCTGTGGTGAATTTAGTCCATTCATGTTAATTGTAAGGATTCTAATTTGTTCTCTATCCATCACATGTCTTTAATTTACTATCAGCTTGCTTATGTTTGGTCTGTCTTTTTGTTTCCATTCATGGTGCTGCTTTGGCCCCTTCTTCTCAATCTGCATCTGGTTCTCCCTGGCTGCTCTGTGATTGGGTCTCTAAATCATCTTCTTTTTCTTCATCTGATTCCTCTTCTTCGAGCTTTCTCCCATTGGCTTTAAGTCTCTTTCCATATTTCTTCAAAAAGTCTTGCACTTTCAATGTTGAGTTTATTCTATATCTCTGACCTTTGTATGAAAACAAGAAGCATTCTGGTATCAGCCATCTGTAAGAAATGTCATTTGCTTTCAATACCGATGAGAGAAAATCATACTCTTTCCTCTACTGTCTCATCCTCCATGGTACCTCTTTCAAAATTTTAATCATGTTTCCTTTTATAGTTAAGTCTTTGTCTCTCACTCTCCTCAACACCTCATCTCGCGCTGCTCTTTTAGTAAATTTTATGTGAATTTCTCTTGGTACTTTATTCTTTCTGGCATAGCTTGTCTATTTCTCTTTGAAGATCGTCAGTTTCAACCTCCATTTCTGATGCATGTGATTGTGCTAATAAGGAGGACAAGTCCTCTTCCTTATCCTCTGGAATATTCTGAAATCTCAACATATAAGCTGCTCTGTCCATTTCCAGTTTAATCATTCTATCATCTGATGACTGTTGTGCTTCTGCTAGTTCTTTTACTTTCTGTTGAGTCTTTCCTGTTCTTTCATCCGTTTTTTTTAATAATCTTAACTAACAGTGCTTTCTTGTTTATTTTCCTTGAGTTGGTTTTGGAAATCCTCCATTTAATCATTTATATCGCTTTCTTTAAATCACAGTCAGTAAATCACTTCCACAGATAAGAATGACATCAAAGCCTCTTCTGTCTTCGCTCTTCAGAGCTAATCCTTATATGGCAAGCATCACATCATGCCGGAAGTAGGGGGGGAGATTCACATTGATTCACTTACCAACAAAAGCGTAAGGACGTTGCAGAGGTCGGTGTGGCTTTAAGACATCCCCGTGGAGTTGGTGGCCGGGAGCCGGGAGCCGGGCGCAGCGGAGTCCGGAGGAGAGGCGGAGCTTAGCGGTGCGGAGAGAAGCAGATCGAGGCGGACGATCGTCGACGGCGCGACGAGACACGAGCGGCGAAGGGCGGGGTGCAGAGGAGAGGAGAAGAGAGCGACGTCATAACTGAGGCGACGGGAGGAGAAAGGAGGGGCAAGGAGTATAAGGAAATAAGCCGGAACTGAAGGAACTGAAAGACACAGCGGCCAGGTTTCAGCGGCGGTGGAAACACTTAAAGAGACACTAAAATTTAAAGAGACAGAAACTTTAAACACTTTAAACACTTAAAGAGACATTAAATGGACATTTAAGGGGAAAATATCTAAAGGGCCAGAAACAGTGGAAATAGTGGAAAATAGTGGAAAAAAGAGAAGAGGGAAGAGGGAAGAAAGAGGCACATAGAGAAATTAGAGAAATTAAATGAGAAATTAGAAAACACACTAGAAGGAGCAACAGTAGATAAAAACAGAGCCTAAACTAAATTATTAAACTAAATAATAGAATAGAAAACTTAAAAGTCCATACGTTTAAATTGATGGCCTCAGGAGGGAGTGCAAATAGGAAATCATCAATTCCATCTCCTGGATTAGGGGGGGGGAATATACAACTCAGACTAACCAATATGGCAACACCCCAAGCAACGATGAAGGAAGTTAATAAAACCATAGAAGAAAGTGTAAATAAAGCAGTGGCTCAAGCGGTGGCACTTGCCATGAAAAGTGCATTTGAAGATAACCTACCTGCTTTAATAAAAAGAGAAATGGAACCGATCAGTTCTAAAATAGACAACTTAGCGACACAAATAAAAAATGAAACCGATGAATTGAAACAGCAAATACAGAATAACAGACAAGAGATACACGCGAACAGAAAAGAAATTATTAACCTTGCCAATAGACAGGGGAAAATTAGAGAAAAAGTAAGAGAAATAGATCTAGATGCACAAGATATCCAAAGTAAATGTGAGAGACTAGAAGACACTGTAATAAATTTAGAGATGGAGAAGGCATCTCTTATCATAAGGTGTCAGAATATAGTGGAAACAATAGACAAAGACTTAAAAGAAACCCTAGCTAGCAACATCGCGGAACAACTTAAGGTAGCAACTAAAGAAGAAATAGAGGATGGTATAGAAACAATATTCAGAAGGAACTCAGCATATGCAAGGAAAACAAAGAAACCAAGAGAGGTACACATAAAATTCTACAGGAAAGACCTTAAAGAAAAAATAATGAAAGCAGCCAATGAGTCTCGAATGACAATCCAAGGAGAAGAAATAACTTTCTTAAAAGACATTCCCTGGCGTGTAAGAGAGAGAAGAGCGCCATACAACACCTTGATTAACCTACTGAAAGAAAACAGAATTGCATTCAGATGGTTAATACCAGAAGGGGTGCTTTTCACATATAAAGGGCAAAGACATAGAATAAACTCTACGTTTAAAGTAGGATATTTTATGGAAAATTATGGCGAAGATTTAGGGTTACGAAGGGAAGACTCACAAGAGGAAGAAGAAGATAAGGTAGAGAAAGAAGTA
>NW_015159737.1:560627-569872 GCF_001447785.1 Gekko japonicus
GTTCTCCCTTATTTGTGCTTTTTTCTAGTGTTTTCATTAATGAGGATTTCTCTTACGAAGAAACAATCGAACAGCCAGGGATTGTCTAATACTTTGTGAAGTTTAAGCAGGGGGATCTTCTCTGGAGTGAAGGCTGGAGGCCTCTTGTTCTCCATGCTGGGCTACCATAGCTGTCATTTCTACATTACAAATATGAATCCAAAACCTTGCTTAATAGTTTATCTCTGGTGCTGCTTCTACTGTCTCCCCACTCATGGGTGATGGGGGAGCAAAGTTGTGGAAATATTTCCTTAGTTTAATCGATGTTCCAGTGGCTTTAATTTAATCTAAAACTTTGAGTGTTAAGTGCTGTCGAGTCACTTCCAACTTATGGCGACCTCATAGAATTAATGTCTTCCAAAACATGACCAAAGTAGAACATCATCAAGTTTGGAATTTTAGCTTCTAGGGGAGAGTTCAGGCTTGATTTCATCTAGAACCCACTTATTTGTCTTTTGGGCAGTCCAGTGTCCATGAAACTCTCCTCCAAAACTTTGTACAGCATATGTATTTGGTCTCCTAATCAGTTGGCTGCAAGCCTTTGGAACAAGTAACCCTTGCTCTCAGATACCAAGGTTGCCTTTAGAGTGCTTGTCTCTTCTTGGCACATTCAAATATGCTTATTGCAGGAAAAAAACATTAAGCAAGGCGTTTAATTCATATTTATAATGTAGAAGGTTTCAGGGCATGCATGCAAATAAGTGAGTTTTCCCATAAAACTTTGATGCTGGTGTTTTAATTCCCATCTTTGCAAATCAGTGATGAGCCATATAATTCCAAATATAGGTTGAAATATTAAATTGGTTCAGAAACTGTATAATTTACATTTAAGGGATTTTTTGAAGGATGCAGACGTTAAAAATGTAATGAATACTTGGGCGAAGGATATAGGGGAAATTGATAAAGAGCAATGGGCAAATATGTGGAAATCGGTCAAATATATGAGGGCGGTTGCCTACAAAGAAAATGTCTATAAGATGTTCCACAGATGGCATTGGGCACCCGCCAAACTAGCCAAATGTTATAGGGGGTATTCCGATAAATGTTGGAAATGTAAAGGTGATAAAGGAACATTTTACCACATGTGGTGGGAATGTAACAAGACACAAAGATTCTGGAGAATAGTTAGGGAAGTCCTCCAAGAAAGCCTAGGTAAAAACGTGGCTTTAAGACCAGAAATTTACCTGTTAAATATGATCCCCAAAAGCTACAATAAACAGGATGCGTATATAATTAGTTATATAATAACAGCAGCCAGACTGTTAATAGCACAAAACTGGAAATCTGAAAGCTTACCTACTAGGGAAGAACTGATAAATAAAATCTTAGATCTAGCCAGAATGGACGATTTAAGTCTAAAGATGCAAGGGAAAAATGAGAGGGTACATAAAAGAAGATGGGATAATGTATATAAGTGGATAGAACAACTAACAGAAATGTAACCAGAAAAGCTACTTTATGATATTGTAATAGTGACTTTTATACCAACAATGTATAAGTTGAATAACTGGAAGTAAACGACTCTGATATGAAATGTAACCAAGCTGATGAAATACATATATGTACAAACTTTTATTTAAACCAATAAAAATATAAACCGCAAAAAAAAAAAAAAAAGCGTAAATCTCAGAGACAGTTAGAATAAAGCATGTTATTTATAATCCTCTTTGGGCAAACTGACTCTGGAAATTTGAGTCACTTTCTGTCTTTTGTTTACATATCAAATGGGACCTCTCAAAGAAGCCGTGGTATCAGAGAGGCTCCTTGTAACCGGATCTCTTCCCAAACAGGAAGAAAGACGCTGTTTCTCCCTCTCTGATTAGACTAAGAGCCGCTTTCTGGGAGGGGAAGATTTCAACCTTCCATCCTCCATCCTCTGCTTCAGGAACCCTCCTCCTAGAGCTCCCCCAGGACCTACAAACCAGAAAGCGTAGCTCTCCTTCAGAAGCAACTCCTAGGAGATACCGATAGTGCCATGCTGAAACCCCACCTCCGAGTGATGTTTGTTTTCATTAGGTTTGTATTTTTATCAACTGAATTGAGAGATCAATATACTAAAGCATAATTCAAAAACTGAAATTTGTCACCTGATGAATCAATAGGACTGAGATTTAAAGGTACACTGTCAAACAGGCCACAAAAAAGCACCTGGTCCCTCCTTGCTGTGCCAGATTCGATGAGAATCAAACAGTTTTTGATATTTCAAAAATTAATTCTGACAAAAGTAGCAAACTTGTAGCAAATAAATTGTGTACTTTAAAGAATATATTGTTTAAGAGATCTAGTCAGAAACCTACTCAAGTATACTCAGGGGGACTTACTCTCAGGAAAGTGTTCTTAGAATTACAATGTAAATGTGGTTCATGTGACTGATTTTGTATGATACATTATTCATCAGATTAATTTTAATCCTACATACATATTTACTGATAATCCTTATTACCATGATCTAATGGACTAGAGGTGAACACTAACTTTGATTCATTTCACTTTTCTGAGAACTGGGAGCAGCTTGAAAGAGCAATCATTACTTGTATATATGGACTAACCCAACTGTCACTTGCAGCAAAATGTGTGTGCAGGTATTGTTTCTGGATAATGGTAGACAAAGAACATCTCTAAGTCTACTTTAGACTTCCTTTCTTTACTGCAATGATGGTTTCTATTTTTCTTCTATAGTTTCCTGACTGTTACAACTGGTACCCTGGAATTCAGGGCTGCTGTCGCTTTATCTTAAATACAAACTACATTCTGTATGTACCTCTGGCTACATAGGCTACATAGAAGTATAGGAAGCTCTGGGGGGGGGGGAAACACATAGGAACCCCCTTCTAGTACTATATCTTCCAGTTTTTATGCCCAATGTGTTCACAAGCAGGATTAAGAGAAGAAGAAGAGAGAGAAGAAGAGATTGGATTTATATCCCGCCCTTCACAGAGTGGCTTACAAACTCCTTTCCCTTCCCCTCCACACAACAGACACCCTATGAGGTAGGTGGGGCTGAGGGAGCTCTTTCAAGAACTGCCCTTGAGAGAACAGCTCTGAGAGAACTTGTGACTGGCCCAAGGTCACACCAGCAGCTGCATGTGGAGGAGTGGGGAATCAAACCCGGTTCTCCCAGATTACAGTCTGCGCTCCTAACCACTACACCAAACTGGCTTCAGAGGAGGTAATAATTTTAAAAACTCCACTTCATATCCTCAGAATTCCATCCAGGAAAACCCAAAGCTCCCAAAGAGAACATGTGTACCAGGGGTCATTTCGTAGAAAAAGAGCTAGGGGAACTCATTAGCATATACCACACCCCCTGACATCAGGGGCCCGGCGGTGGACCTGCAAGGCTGGCGGGAGTGCAAGGAAGCCCCGCCAAGGTCCTAGGCAGGCAGGGGTGGGGAGAGGCGGGGAGTAAGCAACTTACCCTCCCTCTTCTCCTGCCTCCTCCTGGCTGAATGAGGGCTGGAAGCGGGGCGGCCGGAAGCAGGAGGCGGGGCTTCATCGTGTGCCCCACCCCCCCGCACCTCACCCAGGGGAACTGTGTTCCCCCACGTTCCCCCCCGAAATGACCTCTGATGTGTACTAATAATAAAAGAAAGGCCAGTGTTCTAATGCCTTCATCATATATGCTTTAGTATGATACCCAGCCGTGTTAGGTCAGAACAGATATTCTATGCCAACAAATTCACAGTTTAATTTTTTTCTTGGAATATTTGACCAACCTGATCTAAAGGGGTCCATAACTGTCCACAGTACCACACAAATCATCATATCATGGTTAGTAATTCCAAATTAGGAAAAAAGAGGAACCCTGAACAGAATTAGTCTTCAATGATTTTTTTTCATCCAATGGCAAAGAAAGATGAGAATGCTGAATACCAACAAGAAAGGATGCCCTAAGTTTACTACTCTGTCTGAAATGTTCCCTACAAAGGTTTCCTGTTGTTCTGAAATAAAGCAACTATGCAATTTGGCACAAGCTACATAACACATGCATGCAATAAGAATGAAAGTGTTATTCTAGTACCCATCATTTAGTAATCTCCTTCTTGTATTACAAAAAACCAGACACCATATGGCAACACCTGTGACTAGAGACAGCAGCCCCTTCCAAGGCCTCTTCACTTCTGGCAATTATCCAACTGCTGTGTGTATGCTTACGGATTTTTTTTTCATCATATTTTTTTTCATAGCTTCAAATTCCCAGAAAGAAACTTTCACATATTATTCCTCCCTGATGCTACTAGTTCTCCAGAAATAAAGACACAATAATGTACTGTTTTCAGAATATGTTTTGGCTTAGAATAGCTTGTTATCCTTACTTCTGAATATCAAGCGCAATATTCTAGAATCCATAGTCTTCATTGCTACACATTTACACAGCCTTGTACATCTTTCCACCTACTATTTTACCCAGTAAGCTGTGGGATGCCAGGCCAAGCAGCATGTTGACACTACCCAAGAGTTTCCAAGGTGACATCAAAGCTTTAGAGATTTCCAGCCAGAACTTTGTCAGTTGCTTTGGCAATCAGAATTGAGGGTGATGAAGGACACCATCATCTAGTATGCTACTCCAACACTCTGACAAGCTGGGAATCACTGAATACAGACCCTCCAGAACTGCACACAATACCCCAGGTGCAGCCTGACCAATGCAGTGTACAGTGGGACTATCACATCTTGCAATTTGGATGTTATGCCTCTGTTGATGCACCCCAAGACTGCATTAGCCTTTTTTGTCGTCACATCACACTGGCTGCTCATATTTAACTTAAGGTCCACCCGTACCCCAAGATCTTGTTCACACACACTGCTACCCAGAAGCATATCCCCCATCCAGTATGAATGTTCATCATTTTTGTAACCCAGATGTAGAACTCCGCAGTTATCCTTGTTAAATCGCATCTTGTTCACATCTGCCCACTTTCCCAATGTGTTCAGATCTTACTGAATTCTACTGAGCCCAAAACCAAGCCTTGTGGCACCCCACTGGACACCTCCCTCCATTCAGATGAAAGGCCACTGACAACTACTCTTTGAGTGCGGTTCTACAACCAGTTCCCTATCCACCTAACTATCCTAGAGTCCAGTCCACAGTCCTCTAGTTTACCCATCAGAATATTATGGGGAACCCTGTCAAAAGCTTTACTGAAATCCAGGTAAACAACATCAACAGTATTCCCGCGATCCAGTAAGCTCTTCACTCGATCAAAGAAGGAAATGAGGTTGGTCAGGCAGGACTTGTTGGGGACAAATCCGTGCTGACTTCCCCGGATCACCAAGATGTCCTTTAGATGCTCACAGATCAATCCCTTTAAAATCTCCTCCAGTATCGGCTTCCAGTTTTTGGCGACTCAATGGCGGCTGCCTCCCCTGGGTGCTCCCAGGGATGCGAGCCATGAGCTGGTGGTTGGGAGGGGGTGCAACTGTGCACACACAAACCCAGAGCCCTTGCAAAGGGCTCCTAGTCATGGGGCGCTAAAGGGTTGCCTCTCCCCCAGCATGCAGCTGGTGAATTAAGGCTCCCTTCTGCCCCAATGGTCCCGTCGCTTTGCTTCTGCATGGAACAGGAGCCGCTGACCGGGACAAGCGTGTGGACATCTGGCGAAATTAACCTTACCTGAGATGAAATGGTGAGAATGACGTTGAACTGTGAGTTTGTTGAAGCGTTGAATTTTTTTTAAAAAGGCGCAAAGTCCCCCTCTTAATAAGCGAGGGGGGAAGGAACTCCCCCACACACCAAAACAAACAGAGTTTGAAGCATTGTGGGGGGGTGGAGATTTAAGCATAAATGGACCATAATGAAGAGCTGTTGAGGGATTTCTGAGCGATACTGCAGACTTTAGAAACCTTTGGCAATTTTACAAAAGAATAAACACCCTTAAAGATAGCGGTGAAGAAAGCAGAATGAAATCTAAGCCTTCTTCAGGAAGTGGGAATTCAGCTGACCAGGCCATGTGACCTGACTCTATTATAGACTCTTCCAATAGAAAATGGGTGCCCCCTGCTGGCTACCAACGATATTCAATTAGGACTATGTTGCATAGCGGTTCTAACTGAAAGACATCTGCAAAAGGATAGAGACAACAACGAGAATCAGCTTCTATAACTCCAAATGGATAAAGGGGAGAATCTAAAATGGACTGTATGTTGTTAAGGGACCAGTTTGCAGATTAAAAGCGATACTTAAAGTGAAGGGATGTGATCTACAGACATATCCTGAAAATATAAAAATGATAATCTGCCCGGTGAAAGAGTGGTTAGATTCTCCAGAAGACATATGGATTAAAGTGATAAAAGGGAAGAATGAACTATATCCTAAAGACTGGCCAATGTCTGCTGCAACAACTTGGATCAACAAGGGAAGAAGATAATGAGGAAGAATACTGTAAAAAAGTAAGAGAAGATGAGATAACAAGTACACTTACTGATGAGGACTGGACTCTAAAATGGGGGGTGGTCCCCCCCCCCAAAAAAATAAATTTCATTGTCACTTGGGGAACAAAAAGTTTTTTAAAAAATGAGATGCTAATGTTTTCTGAAGGCTGCCTTAGCGGGGGGGGGGGGGTTCCTCTATGATCTTGTATAGCTCTTCATATAGTCAGATTTGTTGGAATTGATAATATAAGTGATAAATTATTATTAATCACTTTCAACACCAAAAAAAGAAAGAAAAATGTAATGGTTAAAAAAAATGCTGCTGTATTTCAAGTAATGTATGATCTCCATCTCTTGGGTTTGTAGTGGTTTTCTTTACTTTCTCCTGTAGTTTGTAGACTCTTCTCCCTTGCTTTTTCTTTGTAGTTTATAGAAAATGCAATAAAAAATCCCCTACGGGGGGCTAAAAAAAAATCTGCTCCAGTATCTTCGCTGGGACAGAGGTCAGACTAACTGGCCTGTAGTTTCCTGGGTCATCCCTCCTCCCTTTTTTGAAAATTGGGATAACATCTGCCCTCCTCCAGTATTGTGGCATATCTCCCGTCCTCCAAGAGATCCGGAAGATGATGGACAAAGGCTCTCCAAGCTCTCTAGAAAGTTTTTTAAGCGCTCTTGGGTGCATACAATCTGGCCCAGGGGATTTCTACTCATTCAGTGCAGCCAGGTGTTTCTCAACTACCTCTCTGTCCATGTTATCCAGCAGTCCGGAAGCTGTGCCTTGCCTGCTACCATCTCTGAGGAGCCTGTTCTCTTCTTCAGGGGGAAAAATGAGACAAAATAGACATTCAGCCTTTCTGCTTTCTCTCTGTCCTCTGTCAAATTTTCTCTATTTTCAACCAACAGTGGCTCCATCGCCTCTTTTATCTTGCATTTGCTCCTCACATATCTGAAAATTTTCACGTTGTAGCAAGCCTCCTTGGCCAGCTTTAGCTCATTGTGAGCTTTGGCCTCTCTGATGGCTAACCTACAGTGCCGAGCAACCCACAGATACTCTTCTTTAGAGGTAAATCCTTGCCTCCATTTCTTGAACATATCCTTTTTCTCCCTTAGCACATCACACTTCTTGAATCTCCTATCATGTTTCTTTCTTGTTGGAACAGTGATAGCTTGAGCTTGCAAGAGCTCTTGTTTTAGGACAGCGCACCCTTCACTTGCTCCCTTTCAACAGTCTTGCCCATGGAATGATTCTCATCATGCCTCTGAGTTTATTCAAGTCTGCCCTACTGAAATCTAACATACATGTGTGGCTACAAACTTCCTTGGTCCCCCACAGCAAAACGAATTCTATACCAACCATTATTTTCTTCTGGTACAGACCACACCTTTGAGCTTACATCAGCCTGGATAAAGCATCAGCTAGCACATTTTCATGCCCACGAAAACGAATTATGTAGAAACAAACTCCACCCGAACAATTTGCTATTATTGCCTTTAGTATTGTGGAACCAGTAAAGTGGAGAATGGTCTGAACATAGGGCAAACTTTCATCCCCACACATAAGGCCTCAGTTCACCACACCATAGCCAAACACTCCTTCTGTACAGTGTAAATATGTTGTTCCCTGGCCAGGAGCTTCCTGCTCAGAAATAATACTGGGTGTGTCTGTCCATCAGGCCACACTGACTCATTACTACCCAAGACCCTTCTGAAAGATCTGTGCTTACAGTGAAAGGTTTTACAATGTCAGGAGCCATTAGCACAACTTTTGATGTCATTACCTCTATTAACATTTGCAAAGTACTTGAGCATGCTGCTTCCTTCACGTGATCCAGGCTCAGTGCTGCTGCTCTTGGAAAGAGGGAAGCTACTATGATGGTCATATACAACTACCCTGCATTAGCAGCAAAACAAATAATATATGCTAACCCATATGCTATAATCAATCTTATCTACCCTCCAGGACCTTGGCTCAAAAGATCTGTCTTGGGCTCTTGTATCATGCCAGTTCTTCTGCTTTTGCTGGGCATGATGAAGATTCTCTCCTGCAGTCACCAACACCTCATGCAGGGTGTTCTGCAAGTCTTCCCTGCGTTGCATGATTGTCCCTAGTTCAGAAACATCTTCTCTTTCCCGCCCCTTGCTGATGATTGTTGAGGAGTCCTTGCACATACCAACCATACTAGAATTCAAACGGGCTGAACCTGATGCATTCCTGATCCTGCGGGACTCTTGGACATAAGAACATAAAAACATAAGAGACGCCAATGTTGGATCAGGCCAAAGGCCCATCCAGTCCAACACTCTGTGTCACACAGTGGCCAGAAATACCAGTGCCATCAGGAGGTCCACCAGTGGGGCCAGTACATCAGAAGCCCTCCCACTGTTGACCCCCCCCCAAGCACCAAGAAGACAGAGCATCACTTGCCCCAGAGCCCCATCCATACCTTGTGGCTAATAGCCACTGATGGACCTCTGCTCCATATGCTTATCTAATTCCCTTTTGAAGCCGTCCATGCTTGTAGCCGCCACCACTTCCTGTGGCAGTGAATTCCATTTATTTTATTTTATTTATTCGGGTATTTCTACCCCGCCCTACCCCGCGAACGGGCTCAGGGCGGCTTACAGAGGCCTAGGCCATACATAAAATTCAATAAAATTCAATAAAATCACAATCACAACCAATAACATAACATTAATAATAACAGTGTGCTATAATTCCAAGATGGTCTACAGTTGGTGCCCACAAGGAATACTCCCTGTCGACATTAGTTATAGTAGTCGTTCCCGTTAATCGGCTGATCTTGCTGCCGTATAGTTCATATAATTCATCTCGT
>NW_015159737.1:570647-570808 GCF_001447785.1 Gekko japonicus
ATATAGATGTTGAAAAGCATCGGGGAAAGCACTGCCCCCTGAGGAACACCACATTCAAGTGGGTACCTCTGGGACCGCTGTTCCCCGATTTCCACTCTCTGTCCCCGACCTTGGAGAAAAGAGGCAAGCCATTGAAGGGCAAGTCCCTGAATCCCCACGTC
>NW_015159737.1:571005-577130 GCF_001447785.1 Gekko japonicus
CTTGTTGACAATCTCCCGTATGGCACCTCGAAACCCCTCGTGGCCCGCCTTGACGAGCCAGGAAGGGCACGGATCAAGGGAGCATGTGGTTGGGCTCACAGTTCCGAGCAATCTGTCAGCTTCTTCCAGACTGAGCGGGTCAAAGCATTCTAAACCCAACGAGGACGTGCAAGGGGCCTCAAGTTCACTTACTGTTTCAACTGTGGCAGGGAGGTCACGGCGGAGCACCGAGACTTTATCCGCAAAATAGCTCGCAAAAGCCTCGCAGCCTATAGCCAATTCCCTACAGTTTTGTCTGCCCTGTGGCAGAGTTGTAGGACGTGCAAGGGGCCTCAAGTTCACTCACTGTATCAACTGTGGCAGGGAGGTCACGGCGGAGCACCGAGACTTTATCCGCAAAATAGCTCGCAAAAGCCTCGCAGCCTATAGCCAATTCCCTACAATTTTGTCTGCCTGTGGCAGAGTTGTTAAGGACCGAATTGTTCTAAATAATTGGGCTGGGCGAGAGCTAGCGGACGCAATCGCGGCTGCATAGAATTCCTTCTTAGCAGCTTTGACCGCCATCTCGTAGGATTTCATAAGCGTCCTGAAGGATGTTCTCGATGCTTCGTCACGAGCTCGCCGCCACCGTCTCTCTTAAGTTCCCGCTTCATAAGTCGAAGCCCCTGGGTATACCAAGGGGCCAACCTAGTGCGGGGGCGCAGAGGGCGCCGGGGAGCGATCTCATCGATGGCTGCGGAGAGCCGGCAATGCCAGTCCCCCACAAGCGCATCTAATGAGCCGCCAGGGGGTATCGGATCCCGCAGAGCCAGCTGAAGCCTTACATGATCCATTTGGCTCCGCGGGCGAGCTAAAATCTGCTCGCCGCCTAAACGGGGGCGGGGTGGGATGTTCAGACGGGCCTTCAGGGAATAGTGGTCCGACCATGGTACTGCCGTAGCAGTAATCCGGTCCACTGTAATCCCCGCAGCGAAGATCAGATCGAGCGTGTGCCCGGCCTGGTGCATGGGGACCGATACACATTGAGAGAGCCCCAGTGCCTCCATGGACGACACTAGGTCCGTAGCCCGGCTGGAGGCCGCGTCATCAGCATGGACGTTGAAATCACCCCGCGGCGTCGCCACATGTGTTAATCACTCTTTGGGTGAAGAAGTATTTCCTTTTATCCATTCTAACCCGACCGCTCTGCAGTTTCATGGAGTACCACGAGTTCTTGTATTGTGAGAAAGGGAGAAAAGTACCTCTTTCTCTACCTGCTCTTTCCCATGCATAATCTTATAAACCTCGATCATGTCACCCCTCAGTCGTCGTTTCTCCAAGCTAAAGAGCCCTTACTGGACCCGGTACTCTTCTCCACGCAAGCAGCAGGCATTTGGTTCTGCTGCAATGTAAGTTGGGATCAATGCTCCCTCTAAGCTGTGGAGTCTTGTGAGCAAAAATCCTACTTTGTGAGCTACTGCCATTACAGTTGTGAGCAAGCGATTTGGCTGCTGCATAAAATAGTTTGCTCTGGAGCCACCCTTCCTGAGCGAAGACAGAAATGTGTGAGCCGGAGGCTAAAAACCTGTGAGCTAGGTCACACTAACTCAGCTTAGAGAGAACACTGGTTGGGATCATCCTCACCAGCATTCTGTTGATCTGTTCCATTAAGCTGTTCATCTCAGGATGAGATGAAGCTGATGCATGATGTTTCATGCCGCATAAGACCCATAGCCACATATGACCAAGAGTGGACATAAGGGAGGTATCAAGAGCACTCACAATCTCTTTGAGAAAACAGCATCTGCAGAAAAGAGATCGCAGGCATCTGCTTCTTTGAATGCCTCAATGTTGTTCAAAGGCACTGCTTCCAGAAATCTAGCAGCTAAGGCAACTTGCATCAAGATATGCCTGAGTCCTCTTCTGGTGGGTTCATTCAGTGGACTGATGATGTCAGTTCCCAGTCTCATGAATGGTATTTTTATTATGGGCAGAGGCTGTGGTTTTGCTTTGGTTTGGTTCCTTGATTTCCCCACAATTTGGCAAAAATGACAGAAATATGCCACATTCCTTTCTATTCCAGACCAATAAAAGCGCTGGGTCAGTCTGTACTTAGTCCTAGCCACTCCCAGGTCACAGCAAATGGGCTCTCAGGCACCATTGACAGTAACGGCAACCTGTACTTTTGTGAGGCAATCAATTGGACTTGCCTCTCCCAAACAGTCGGAAACTTTCTTCCTAGAGACTCTCTTTACAGCTTGCCATCCTTAAACATGAATCTTTCAGGGTATTCTACAGACACTTAAGATGGGCCTTCTCTGGCTAGCTGTATCAAGCTTTTTAAAGTCTCATCAGCTTGCTATTCTGCAATTAGCACACTAGGTGGTGTATTCTCCTCCACCAGTCAGTGTGGTTCCCTAGGCAATGCTTGCTCTTGCGCTCCTGTATTGCAATTTCCCTCCCACTCTGAGGAGTTCACTCTGGCTGCAGGCCTAGTTTCTGACTTATTCAGTATTTTATGTTGGCTTCTGGTCACTACATTGACCTGTTTGACATGTCTTGCCAAATCATTGCCAATCATAAGTGAAGAGGAGATTTCTCCCCATACCCCCACTTCCCAGTCTCCTGACCAGTCTTTGCATGTGATCTGTATGTTAGCTAAGGGCACATTAAAATGAGGTGCTCCCAATCATTTTATAGCTATTTCCTTTCCAGGCAAGTACTGCTCAGGCCCCGCTAGTTCTGGATTTATTAGGGTCACTTGAGTTCCTGAATCTCTCCAGCCAACAACTTTGGTATTGTTCACTTCAACTGATTCCATATATTTATTTGTAATCCCTTCAGGCACCTTCCAAACACTAGATACATGAGGGGTTTCTACTTCAGGGGGAATTGCTGTTTCTGCCCCCTGGGTGTTCTTAACTGCCTCTACTTGAGTAACTGCATTTAGTTCTCAAAGGTCCTGAGTTATTTTTCTTTATAATTTGGAACAATTGTAACTCAGTTCCTCAGGTTCTCTCCTAGTCTGGGGAGTCTACCTTGCAGGGTTAGTTTTCTGAGGTAATTTTTTTTTCTTGAAGGAGCCAAGCTTGTTTCTTTTGATTCCGAGGTAAAATTTGTTCCCTACAAATCCTTCACTAGGGAATCCATAATTTCAGCCGCTCTTGCTGTGTTCTCTGGCTGTTTGTCCCATACAATCCATTTATATCCTCTGGGTATTATCCTGTAAAACTGTTTCAGTGCTATTAAATTTACCACCTGATTTCTAGTATTGGCCCCACTGCCAGTCAACCAACGATTTAACGACAGGCCAACTGAGGCCCCGGTCACACGGGAGACTTTGGCCCAGGAGAGGGATGGATCAGGGGCGCAGCAAACGGGCGCGATCTCACTGCAACATCTGGGAAGCGGCGCGCACCCGTCCCCGATCCGTCCCTAAACCCTGAAAACCCGCTGCAAAAAAGAACCTCCTGTAGCACTACTGCAAGCGTGGCCGTGGGATCGCCGCCACGCCCGTCATCCGGATCAATCCAGGCTCCCCGCCGAACTGCGCATGCGCACACATGCGCAGTTCGGCTGTCACGCTCTTTCTTTAGTGGCTTCCCCCCGGCATCTGATCGTGCCGGGGAGGAAGTGCGCTGCGGCTCAGGGGATTTATGTGATCCCGCCGCCACGTCTCTCTTTTGGTGCGGCTTTAGAAAGCCACACTTTGCCCGTGCTATTCCCCCCCCCCCCCAGTGTGGCAGGGGCCTGACAATAGTTTTCATCTGAGTTTTTTAAAGTCTCCTAAATTATTTTTTGCTATACTCAGCAGTTAATCCAAATCAATGTCTCACCCTTTTTTTGAACAGATCATAGCCTAGGGACTCTTCAGTCCTCATTTCAAAGTAGAGGTCATTGGATGCTCAAGCAGCATTCCCATAGGCACAAGTGAGTCGCTGTTTTCCCCTTCAGGACGGGACAGCCTTCTGTCCATGACAGATGATATATTCATTAATATTTCTAAAGAATAATTTCAGCATACTGCTGATTGTTAGTAATGCTCTGGACCCAAAACTGAAATATATTTGCATTGCTACTTAAAAGTTAGCTGTACCTGAACTCTCACAAGATTTATAAGAATTTTGATGTGGATCTTTTTTAAATTCTTCATGTCTGTATATAAGATGGGGCTTGTTATGTTCATCTTCATGTTCTTCATCTTCTGTCATCAAGGGTTCTAGAAAGTATTCACTGTCATGGGATTTAAATGTGCCCATCTGAAAACAAAAAGAGAAGGAGTAAATTGAACGGACCGAAGGACAAACCTCAGAGAGAGAGACTAAACAGAGAAATAGGCATTAAAAAACAGAAAGCTCTGATTTGGACCAACAAATCTATATCACATCAAACTGTTCTTCATAATATTTTTCTTTACCCCTCTATTCACTCTTGGAAGATTATTGGCCAAAGGCTACTTCCTGAAATCTCTAGATATTCCACCTTTATAAACTAGCAATGGTTTCTAAGACATATAGTTTCCACAATGCTTAAACACTGGAAATCTCAAAAAATAACATGCATTTGTGATATCTCAACGAGACGCGATCTACTCAATAAGGTTGACATAGAGTATAAACTGGGATGCTCGATCCCTTGGTTCCTTTATCTGCAACTGCAGTGCATGTTTGGGTACCTTAAACTTGGCTCTTTTCTTGCAAAGCCAAGAACAGACCTGGAACTCATCATACAATTGTATGACTCGAAACCAAGGTTTAATTTCAGCACTTTATAATATCCTACTCAAAGATTCCCCTCATAAATCTATGCTCTATCAACTTTCTTGGCAGAAGGATTGTGATGTATCACTCACTGAAGAAGTACGGACTGGATTGTGGAACTCACCTTGTTACAACTCTTCTGTACTATCTGTCAGACTTCAAACATTAAAGATTATGACGCGCTGGTATGATACTCCACATAAAATCTCTCTTATGTCTCATAAACACTCCCCCCTATGCTAGAAGGGATATCAACAGATAGGCACATTTGCTCACTGTTGGTGGCGGTGTGCAAAGATCCTAAACTTTTGAGAATAGTTCTAAAACACATTAAATCAATTACCAACTTTGACATTCCCTTGCAACCAGAGACACTCACCACTGGACTGCTGACATGAACCCTCATAAACTTAAACCTGCCATGGACATAATGCTGTTCTGTGCTAAAACGGCAATTGCCTCATATTGGAAGGAAGACAAACCACCTAACATAAAAGTGTGGTTTCGTAAATTATGGGATCACTATCTTATGGATTTTGTCACTGACAAATTAAATTCTACCTTGCAAACCCCCAAACGCTCTCAGTTTAATGACAAATGGTCCCCAATATTAGACTTTCTTTCTCAAAATCATTTTATTTCTTCTGAGTGGCCTCAACTACAACACTGGATATGCTGATTTAGCATTTCTTTGGCCCGGTCACACGGAGCATTAGGCACGCTAGAGAGATGGAAGATAGGTGGATTTTCCGGGCGCTATCTCACCACCACATCTGGGAAGCGCAGAGCTCCCATGGCGCACCCAAGGCTTCCCGCCGAAGATGCGGGGTAAAAAACTAGTACCTCGGAGGTACTAGTTTCCGGAAACCATGGGGCAAGGGAGGGCATCTGATCGCGTTTCCGGTGGTAGTTCCGGCGCCCGCCCATGTCCCCTCGCAAAAAGGTTCCCCCCCCCAAGTCTCCACGGATGTGCACAAGCACCCAACGGAGCATGCGCACATTTCAGGGTTTTTTTAAAAAACACAAGCCCGTTTGCCGCTCCGCTTCGCTATCTATTAATCTCACAATTTATCTCTCATTCAAATGCTAGGTTATGGACTTCTACTCACGCTGTTTTTATCTTAGGAATTCAGTTTGTATCATATTATGGTCAATCACTATGTTTTACTGTAGTTTATACAATTGACTATATTTACGAATACTTACCTGATATTTAACTTACAAATTTTAGAACACTACAAAAAAGGGGACCCGCGATACTCGTGGGGGGGGGAAGAGCTCCAGGCAGAGGAGGAGGAGGAGGAAGAAGAAGCAGCAACAGGTAAGCCTCCCCCCATCTCCGGACACCAACGGCGCGGCCTGAGTGGCTACCAGCCACCAAGCCCG
>NW_015159737.1:577324-582949 GCF_001447785.1 Gekko japonicus
TCCCCAGTCTCCTCCCCCACCCCCCGTGGCAAGGCCCAAGCGGCTTCCAGCCACCGGGCCTCACCGATCTCCTCCTCCCTCCCCCTGCTCCTGCGGCAAGGCCTGAGCAGCTTCCAACCGCCAGCCTGCCACAGAGTTCCCAGAGCGTTCCCTGCACATGCATGCTTATTCAGAAATAAATCTCAATGAGTTCAATGGAACTTGCTCCTAACTATAAAACTGCATCCTTAGTCTTCTTCAAGAATTGCAAAAAAAAAAAAAAAGTAGCATAGGCCCCGGTCACACAGCAAAGTTGCCGCAGGAGAGGCATGGAAGGTGGGCAGATTATCCAGGCACAATCACACCCCAACATCTGGGAAGTGGAGCACACCCATGGCTTACCGCCAACAATGCGCGTTAAAAAATTAGTACCTCCAAGGTACTAGTAAACGTTTGACACGGGCTGCCTCCAGACGCCCGTGGTGTGATCGCGCCGGCACACGGCATTCCCCTCCGGTCCCTCGTTTACCCGCCGGCACAGAGGGAAGGGCCCGTGGTGTGCCGCCAGCGCGTCTGATCGCGTAATCACGAATCAAACTGCACAGGGGCAATTAGCCACACCTCCCCCCAGCGATATCCGGCCCGTGTGACTGGGGCCATACTGTGGTAATCAGTTTTCACCGGTTTTGTAAGATTTATGTAAAGCAAATAAATGTAAATAAAAAGGCAAATGTAAATAAAAAATTTAAAAAGTAGTTATGGCAAAATACCATGATTGGTTCCTCCCAAACGACAGCTGTAAGTAATTGAAGTATGGCCCTTTGAAATTGCCAGTCATTGCAAGTGACAGCAAAATGGGGCTGATGAGCAACCACAAACCTTCCTCCAGTGCAAACTTAACGACCGTGTCGGAGAATATCTCTGATCAGGATTATTGAATTGAATCAACAACAATAAAGCCAACTAAACGTTTAGTTTATTATTGACCAAGGATAAGCCCTGGAATATTCAGAGCTTTAAGAAATTAATCCGCATCTTAACAATACAAAGGCAATAATTTTTTTAAAAAACTATGGGACCAACATACCTTAAAAAGTATGTGCATGGCTTCAATACATAAAGTAAAACTGACTCTCAACTTCACCCCCAAAGTTGCAAACATTTCCCCAATGATATTAACAACTTCATAGCTAAGTCTCAAGTAAAGTGAATAAACCAGGGTTTATTCACTTTACTTGAGACTTAGCTATGAAGTTGTTAATATCATTGATTTCTCTTTCTCCAGACCTCAGCATGTTCAAGGCTGCTTTTTACCACACTGAGGTCTTCTCCACAGAATCTGTATGCGTACGTTATGAAAGTCCAGCCCTTAATAGAATACTTATTTGTCTCACTGAGGTCCCTGCCACACGGCAGAAAAAAACCCAGGCAAAGTGCGGCTAATCAAAGCCGCACCAAAATAGAGACGCCACGGCGGGATCCCACTGATCCCCTGAGCCGCGGCTCCGTTGCTTCCCGGCATGATCAGATGCCGGGGAGGAAGCCACAGTCGGGAGGGGGAGGCTGCCGAACTGCGCATGTCTGAGCGTGCGCAGTTTGGCCAGGAGCCGGGGATGCGCCGGCGGACGGCGATCCCACAGCCGGCCTTGATGCGGACTTGCCGGAAGAACCACCTCGGTAGGTGGTTTATCTTTGCCGCGGCGTTTTGGGTGGAAGGGCCGGATCGGGGACAGGTGCGCAACGCTTCCCAGATGTTGCAGTGGGATCGCGCCCATTTGCTCCACCCCCGATCCGTCCCACTCCTGGCCCAAAACCTCTCGTGTGACCGGGACCTGAAATAAGCTTTCTTCACTATGCTGACGCCAAAGTATAACTAAATGCCAAATAAAAGCCTGGCTAAAGTCACACTCATCCAGGCCACAAAATCCCTGTCCAAAGAAGTGTTTTTCTTCACCCTACTTAAACTGAGGCTGGCTCATTCCTTCCCATTTACTGGAGTTCCATGGGCACTGACTGGTTGACAGTCACCTGGATTTGCATGAAGTCAAAATCACAAGGACTGGTTCAGAGCCCTGAAAGAGAAGTGGGACTTGTGAGGATGATTGCCATAGAGGAGTACAAAATTTTGAATGAAATCAAAGAAATATATTAATGTTACACTCTGAAACAGTACCTAGTCAGTACAGGCCAAGGCATTTCCTTAATTAAAATTGTACAAACAGTGAGTTTATAAAGCTGGGAAAAAGTAAATATAATAAAGTGATAAAAATTAAACATGTTGAAGACATGAATGTTATTTCAATGTCCTGAAGTTATTTCAGGTAAATGGAAACAAGTACTCCGCAGTTTGTCTCCCACACAAACACACAGATACCTTTCTCTAGTTACTGCCAACAGCATCTCTTTAGAGTGAAATTTTTGAGAAAGGCTTTATCAGAGGAGCACTTAAGTGTACTCTGAATTCTGGTCAGTTCCAGCTCAGTAGCTGTCCTACAATAACTGCTTATACAACCATTTCCTTCTTCCGGATACATCAAAGAACCAAACTTTGTCTACATCTCTGATTTTAACTTTTTGGTTTTAAAAGTTTTCTTTTTATCTTGTTTTTAACTCTTCCCCCCTCCTTCTGATAACCTCCTTATCTAACACACTCTCAGCTGCTATAAACACAGTGTACAGGAGGTTTTTTTCTTCCTCAACCGATTAAAGCTGTTGCTACAGCTATTTGCTATGTACTGCCAGGGTTCTGACGTTCAGATAGCTTATTGTTTTTTATCTAGAATTTGTTGTAGAAATTCCCCCTCCTCTACTCTCCTTTGGTAGGTAGCAATAGGACGTGGTAGAGTGGAACAGTGGTGAGAAGCCCAAGTAGCCTAGGTGGAGAAGGGGAAATTGAAGGAATTTATTTAGTTCTGCTTAGTATATAAACTGACCCTGAATAGTTTTGCATTGTTTTGTTTTTGTTTTGACTGTTTTTGGTTGTTCCCAGTTTTGTTTTTTACATTTGCTTTACTTAAGGTCTGCAAGGCCTTAACCCTTACAAGCCTTTCAAGGCCATTCTGGCTAGGGCTTTAAAAACTTTTAAGATTTTAGTGACTTGTTTTAGGCTTTTAAACAGTCCAAAAGTTATTTACCAAGTGCTAAACGAAAAGGAGTTTTCGCCTTAGGTATTTTAGTCATTTGAAAACCGATTTGTGTTTTAGTCTAATAAAGTATTGGGAATTAAGTTGATTTTAAAATGATTTCAGCTATCTATCTAGACAGATTGATCAGGTTTACATCGCTGAATTATCATCCCTGTTTGACACAATCTACAAGGACAAGCATGGGAATAAGAAGGCAGGATGAGATTAATAATGCTTCTGAGGAGCCAGCAAGAGGTTAAGGAAAGTGAGGGAAGGTCTCATTTGGCCCACTGGCTTAGGGCCAAGAGTTTCCTCTTCTTGCTGTCCATAAAGAACAAACTATACATGATAAAACAAAGTTGTGCCTTAAAGCATGTGAGTTTCAAACAGCAATTTTAAAAATTCTATCATTTAAAAATTTAAAACATGACTCCTGCATTCCTTTGCATTTTGATGAAATAGTAAATTCATATAAGCTGTACATGAGTGCAAATAACAAAAAAGCTTAATACTACAAGACAGTCAGTTGAATCAGTCAAATACTTCTTTGTAGATCAACAGACCAGGACTCTATCAAAGACTGTTTTAAACTACATAGCCATGAGGTCAAATTCTGCCTTTCTATGTACAAGTTTAAATCCTATTTACTTCAATAGGAGTTATACATGCATGAAGAGGACAAAAGCCCTTTTGATTTGTGTACACAATATACTAAAAGGGAGCAAGCATGCTGGATGGCTCTTCTAAGATTCTATGAGAAAAAAGGGGGGAAGCATATTGAAATCCACTACACTTCAGCAAGCAGACTTAAATTATGTTTAAATTCGCTAGGTATGCACTTCAATGCTTATGCGTAATTTTTTTTTAAAGGCAACAAAGAGATAATCAAATGAAATGTGTCAAGGCAGACACTGTACTACAATATAATTGTTAGTTACTATCTTACAGACTACAATATTTTTACTGCAATATCACATTTTAAGAATCCTATAAGTTATATTTACTAATTACTCTGCATGCCACATCATACCCTGAACTGATGTCCATGGAAGGCACCTTCCCTGAACATTTACCAGACTTTTGTCTGGTTTGGTTCAGATGTTCGGGCCATTTAAACCTAACAACTGAGTGGCATAGGTATGCAACTGACCAGTTAGGTTTAAATGGCTGCTAGTAGTCTAATCCCACCAACCTACAAAACGGTGTCTGAGAGTTCAGTGGGCATTCTTTTCTCAAAGCTACAGGCGTGTTTTCTATTATTGGGGGTGTGTTGTTAGCCAAATTGCCTTATTTCTTTATTAAATGGGTGAATTATAGTTATCAAATGGCAATAGGCATATAAGGGAGCAATAACCTATGTATACAGGAGTCCCACTTAGTCCAGATTTCCAGAAATAGACACAGAGACCAGATCTTAATGAAATGGTTTCTTTACTAGAGAATTTGCACACACAAACAATAAAATCCAAGCATACAGACAACAATACAGAACTAAGAAAATTAGACAGAAAGGTATAGAGACGTTTGCATTAGCAGGAAAAGTTTGTTGGTTGGGCAATATTTACCTGTCCGACAAGATGAAGCAATCCTGCAGCAAAAAATAACGGAGACTATAAGGGAAAGGGGTCATGTTCTGACCAGCAAAGCACGTGATAGACTCTGGGCAACGCTTAAACTGAGAGTCAGCAAAGTAGGATGAGGTCAGGTAGAGAGGAAGTGAGAGAGAGAACAATGGGGAGTCGCTCTCTTTTTATACTTTATTCCAAACAGGGAGGGGTGTCCCAGGTCATGTTGTCCCCAGGACGTTTCAACACAAAAACTGGTTTCAGGAGGAAGGGGACTTAATGGCTGGACAATGTTACTTCTATTCATTCTAACAGTGGCACCTTTTGGGGGACAATAGCTGGAACAGCTAGAGTTGTTAGCGTTGAGGGTCCAATGATTGCTCTGGTGATGGGCTTGGCTGGTACATGTCAGCCCCCTAATCTCTTCATGGAAGCAGTTCCTTTGTTATGCTGGAGAGCATACGTGCAGCATCTGGCAGAGGTGTGTGTGTGGGGGGAGAAAGATACCTGCGTGCTGGAGGAGATGTCTGCTTATGGAGTCTCTGTAAAGATGTTCAGGGCTCCTTTGCAAGGCATGGCGTTCTTCAGCAAGCTGTCACTGGTTTCTATGTACTTGTGTGGCTAGGGAGACTGGCTCTCTTCTTACTGGGAGGCAGGCAAGAGGCAACAGGTAATCCACGAATCTATTTCTGGTCTGGCACACTGTCTCAGGAGGAAGCTTCCCTCAGCTGAGCGTATGTCTGCAGTCCAGGTAGCTGGCATCAGTGCGTGGTCACCATACAGTTCATTTCCCATGGCACACTTATTGCACAGTCCAGTTATTGATCAAGGTGCCTGAGTCCATACGAGCGTTATAAACTACTTGCAAGGCTTATAATCCCCCAGTGTGGGGTTTTTTTTAGATTTCAGATTATTTTTAAAAAACTTTGCTGCTTTCAGGTGTGTAGGGCAACCTT
>NW_015159737.1:583159-611722 GCF_001447785.1 Gekko japonicus
GGGAAACCTTCTTATCTGTCCCTTGGTTTATTTTGCTGGTCTGTTAATCCACACTATATGGCCCAGTAAGATATATGATAAACACAGACCCAAACACACACACAGATGGGTGTCTTTTGGTGTAGTGGTTAGGAGTTTGCTGTAGTGCCAGTTTGGTGTAGAGGCTAGGAGCACAGACTCTAATCTGGGAAAACCGGGTGTGATTCCCCACTCCTCCACATGCAGCTGCTGGTGTGACCTTGAGTCAGTTACAAGTTCTTTCAGAGCTGTTCTCTCACAAGCAGTTCTCTCAAAGCTCTCTCAGCCCCACCTAGCTCACAGGGTTTCTGTTGTGGGGAAGGGAAAGGAGACTGTAAACCTCTCTGAGACTCCTTCAGGTAGTGAAGGGCGGGGTATAAATCCAATCTCTTCTCTTCTTCTTCTCTTCTTCATTTAATAAAAAAACCTTAAACCAAATCACCAGAATCTTTGCTCTATTTCCAAGAGATATTTATCAACACTAATACTATCTGCTTCTATTGAGAAATAAGAATATTCAGGGAAAATTTCAAAGTTCCCCAAACATGATGATTCTGTGCCTTCTAAGATAAAACTCTGAAACACCAGTGCAACTAGGGAAAATCTAGGGATCACTACTTAGATCTAGAGATGTAGTATTTGAGGCTTGTTTCTAAAAAGATGCTAAAAAACAAAAATACTTCCCAGCCAGCTTCACAAGCATAACACTGCATCCTTTAAGAAACATACTCTGTTATCACCATTGGGGAGAAGGATGAATCCTGCACAAAAATCCCAACCAAATTCATGAGCATACTATGGAGAGCTCATCCACTTCCCTTCCTCACACACAGGATTTCCCTTCTGCTTTCTTGCTGAATAGCCCTATTTCTCTATTTTCTTCTTCCTTATCAGCTGTTCCACCCAGTCATAAGAACATAAGAGAAGCCAATGTTGGATCAGGCCAATGACCCATCCAGTCCGTCACACAGTGGCCAAAATCCAAGTGTCATCAGGAAGTCCACCAGTGAGGCCAGAACTCCAGAAGCCCTCCCACTGTGGCCCCCCAAGCACCAAGAATACAGAGCATCACGGCCCCAGACATAGTGTTCCATCTATACCTTGTGGCTAATAGCCATTGTGGACCTCTGCTCCATATGTTTATCCAATCTCCTCTTGAAGCTATCTATGCTTATAGCTGCCACCACTTCCTGTGGCAGTGAATTCCACATGTTAATTACTCTTTGGGTGAAAAAGCATTTCCTTTTATCCGTTCTAAACCTACTCCTCATCAATTTCATTGAGAGCCCACAAGTTGTATTGTGAGAAAGGGAGAAAAGGACTTCTTTCTCTGCCTTCTCTATCCCATGCATAATTTTGTAAACCTCTATTATGTCACCCCTCAGTAGTTGTTTCTCCCAGCTAAAGAGCCCTAACACCTTTAACCTTTCTTCATATAGAAAGTGTTCCATCCCCTTAATCATTTAGTTGCCCTTATCTGCACCTTTTCCAATGCTATAAGATCTTTTTTTGAGGTGCAGTGACCAAAAATGTACACAGTATTCCAAATGAGGTCGCACCATAGATTTACACAGGGGCATTATAATCCTGGCTGATTTGTTTTCAATTCCTTTCCTAATGATCCCCAGCATAGCATTTACCTTTTTTATTGCAGTTGCACACTGAGTGAACATTTTCAGTGAGCAGTCTACCATGACTCCAAGATCTCTCTCCTGGTCAATTACCACCCATTCAGACCCCATCAACATATATTTATAGTTGGGATTTTTGGCTGCAATGTGCATTACTTTGCACTTGCCCATACTGAACCTCATTTGCCACGTTGATGTCCACTCGTCCAGCCTTGACAGATCCCTCTGGAGCACCTCACAGTCCTCCCTGGTTCTCACCACCCTGAACAACTTAGTGTCATCTGCAAACTTAGCCACTTCACTGCTTACTCCCAACTCCAAATCATTTACAAACAAGTTAAAAAGCACCAGACCTAGTACCAAGCCCTGTGGTACCACACAGCTTACCACCTTCCACTATGAAAACTGCTTATTTATACTCACTCTCTGTTTCCTGTTAATTAATCAGTTTTTAATCCACTAGAGGACTTGTCCTCTTATCCCAAGCCTGCTGAGTTTACATAGGAGTCTTTGATGAGGAACTTTATCAAAAGCCTTCTGGAAGTCTAGGTAAACAACATCTATTGGATCACCCTTGTCCACATGCTTGTTCACGCCGTCAAAGAACTCTAACATATTAGTGAGACAAGATCTTACCTTACAGAATCCATGCTGATTCTTCCCAATAAGCTTTTGTTCATCAATGTGACTTACTAATTCTATCTTTAGTAACGGATTCCACCAGCTTACCCAGTAATGATGTTAGACTGATCAGCCTGTAATTTCCTGGATCTCCTCTGGAACTTTTTTTAAAGATGGGGGTTACATTAGCTACTGGAGAGCTACTGGACTGTACACCTTCTCTAACATACAGAGCCACTGCACCTCCTACCCTTAACTCTCCTTCCGATATAATTTATATCCAGGAATCACTGTATTCCATCATCCTCATCCCATCAAGTTTCTGAAATGCCCACAATGTCTATGTTCTCCTCTGACACTAAGCATTCCACCCCCATTTTACCTCGGACACTTCTAGCATTTGTATATAAATCTCTATAATTTTCCAGACAAATTAGGCCAGGCAGTCAATATTGTTTGTCACCCTCTCAGTGGCCAGTCCTAATCCATTTCTGTCTAGAGCAGCAACAGCTACCTCTTCATCTCTTAAGAGATGAGCCATCCTGAACCAGAGACATTTCATCTCCTGCCAACTTTCCCCCAGGATTTAGTTTAAAAACTCTGACACCTTTTTGTTTTTAAGTGCCAGCAGCCTGGTTCCTTCTTGGGACAAGTGGAGGCTGTCTCTTTTGTACAGTTCCCACTTGTCCCAAAAAACTTCCCAGTGCCTAACAAGCTTAAACTATTCCTCCCAACACCATTGTCTCATCCATGCACTGAAACTCCTAATTTGTGCCTGACTAGCTGGACCTGGAACAGGTAGCACTTCTGAAAAGGCTACCTTGGTGGTCCTGGACTTGAATCTCTTTCCTAGCAGTGTAAAGTTTTCCTCCAGGACCACACAGCTATATTTCCCCACATCGTTGGTGCCAATATGTACCATGACCACTGGCTCCTCACCAGTACTGTCTACCAGCCTATCTCAACCATGCATAATGTCCACTACCTTCACACCAGGCAGGCAGATCAGCATGCAGTCAATACACAGGTTCACAACCTATTTATCTACATGCCTAAGGATCAAATCACCAACTACCAAGAAACTTCGCTTCCCTCCCTGTGCCCAGGGATGGTTCCTTGGTGCGAAATGATACCCATTCACCAGCTGAAGAAGAGGCCCCTTCTGAGGGCACATTCCCCTTATCCTCAGCACAGTGCCGTTTCCCCTTGACCCTCATGCTCCCTGACTGTGGTGGGGCTGCCATTCGCAGAGTGGGACACATCTAACAAGTCCTCTGCTTCTCCAGGTCAGCCACCTCAGTCTTGAGGGTGCAAACTCATTCCCTGAGAACCAGGAGCTCTTTGCACCGAGCTAAATTAACATTTGAAATGAAATTAGCATTTGAAGTTTGAAAACAGCCTGAGGAAGTCTGAGCAGCCCCCTTTCAGCAAGACCTATTGTTAATCACTTCGAGGCTAACTCATCCTCCTTTATTGGTTAGCTCCCAATCAGTATGATTGGCTCCAGGGTGTGTCACCTGATGCTGCCACCACTCTGGTTTTAGGATCCCTTGAGACCCAGAGCACCCTCCCAAGAGGTTTGCTTTATAAGGGATTGCTCTCATAAATTTTGCTACTTTCCAGATTTTAGACCAAGAATCTATATCTATGTTGTGTTCTAAGTCCTGCATCCAGGTAATCATTGGTGTTTTTACCACTTCATCTTGTAAATAATCATTGAGCAGAGAATTATTCCATTTCTGGATCATTTTGTCGCTTGTGGACAACCAAATCTTATCTAGTTCACATTTTGATCCACTGAAACCAATTTTTTTGTCTTTATTAAATCTGGTATTTAATTGTATGGTTTCCCACCAGGTTAGTTTTATATTTTGTGCCACGAGACTTTCCTGTGATTTTAGTTGATTATTTTTGTCTAGTAGTATCTCATAGTTCTCTATTTTGTCCTTTGTCAACAGAGTAGGTTTAATAAAAGCTTCCAATGGGGACACCCATTTAGGAGTTTTATCACAGAAGCGTTCTTTTATTTCTTTCCAGATCTTTATCAAAGTTCCTCTCATGGTACGTTGTTGGAAATTTATATGGATTCTTTCTTTTCCATACATACACATGCGTGCCAACCCATAGCTATATTATAACCCTCAAGGCTTAAAAGTCTCATGTTCTCTAATGTCAACCAGTTTTTTATCCATCACATTGCTGCTACCTTGTAATATAGATTCCAATTTGGTACACCAAATCCTCCTCTTTCTTTTTTGTCCTGTAATACTTTCCATTTAATTCGTGCAGTCTTATTGTGCCATATAAATTGTCTACATATCTTGTCAAAGTCCTTTAAAAAGCTCATAGGATTGGTATGTTTTGTGCTAAGAAACAGAATCTGGGGAGAATATTCATTTTTAGGGTAGCTATTTTCCCCATAAATGATAAATTAAGGTCTTTTTATTTCTGTAAATCTTTTTTAGTATCCTTCAATAGTTTTTCATAATTATCTTCAGTCAAAGTATTAGTTCTATTAGTTATTAGAATGCCTAAATACTTCACTTTTTCCCCTAATTGCATCTTAGATATTCTTTCTATCTGAGCCTTTTGGTTCTGGGTGCAGTTTTTGAGTAATATATTTGTTTTTTTTATAATTGATTCTAAGGCCTGCAAGCTGTCCATAATCTTGGATTATTTCTGTAAAATGTGGTATCGATGCTATTGGGTCTTCTAATATAATAACCAGATCATCTGCAAATGCTTGGAGCTTGAATGCTTCTTCCTTTATCTTAAGACCTTTTATTTGTTTACTACTTCGTACCAAATCATTTAGCATTTCTAATACTAAAATAAATAATGGGGACATTGGGCATCCTTGTCTTGTACCTTTCTGTATTTTAATATCTTGTGTCATATTTCCGTTAATTATTATTTTGCCCACTGGTTGGTATATATTGCTTTGATATATGAATAGAATTTTAATCCACAGTCCCATGCTTCTAACTAGCCTATCTTGATAACAATTTTATATTGAAACTTGTATATATAAACTTAATGCCACTGATCCTCTCCTTGCATGTCTGCTAAACTCGCCTGTTTATTCCCTCATTCCAGACACTTCACCACTGGAACAGGGCCTGCTAACTCACAAAGTTCAAATTTTAGAGGTAGGTTAGGCTGAGAGTGTGTGACTGGCCCAAGGTTACCCAGCAAGCTTGAACACATGAAGCTGCCTTATACTGAATCAGACCCTTGGTTCATCAAAGTCAGTATTATCTATCAGACCGGTAAGGGGTCTCCAAGGTCTCAGGTTCAGGTCTTCTGCATCACCTCCTACCTGATCCTTTTAATGGGAAATGCCAGGGATTGCACTTGGAACCTTCTGCATGCCAAGCAGATGCTCTACCAGTGAGCCACAGTCTCCCCCCCCAGTTGATAGATAGATGATAGATGAGAAGATAGACAGATGATCAATAGATGCTAGCCCAGCCCAGAGAACTGAGGGGAGAGGCAAAATCACCTTCTTATACTCTGCTTTTGAAATGGCATTTGAAAGGATTTTGAAAGTTCAAAATAAACAAAATGTTTTATTTAACTTGGCGGAGAAAAGGTCAGGTAAAACCAGGTGTAGGATGTATGAGGTGAACAGATAATAAAACTGAGGTAACTTTGTATTCACATAAACACCAGATTATCTGTTGCCAACAAGTAAGTGTTTTTGCTATTCAACAAGGTCTTTAAAATTTTGAGAGCGGCTTTCTTTTCAGTTTCTGCTTAAACACTCAAGCAGAGGTTTCTGTGTTTCACCAAAACACAAAGGCAGAAACATACAACCAAGTTCCCAAAATCATTCTTTATACACTCCAGGGATCACTCCTCTTTTCTAAAAGCTATTTTCCTTCTTAACTTGGCAGGAATCTCTTTACTAGAAACTATTTCCTTTTATTGGCTTGAATAATGATCCTCCTTGATCCACTCACACTTAGCCACCTTCCCAGTTCACAGCTTAACTGACCCTTCTTCAACTTTCAGTTCCCAACTGTCATTTCTTAACTCACTTTCTATCTTTTCAATTTACCCCTTCCCCAAAGGACTGTCATGCCTGCAGTGCAGCCCAACCCCGTGGACCCTGACCCCGGGGATTCTGCGCCCTCAACGTCCGAAGGTGAGCTCCCTGCACCCCTTGAATCACCAGACCTAAGTCCTGCAGAGGATGAGCACCAGCTACCAGGAGAGTTTACACCTGGAGCCGTGCCAGCAGAGCCAAGCACAAGCACCACACCTCCTGATTCCCCCCCACCGGTTTGTGAGAACAGAGGTGGCGGGCTCGTTTGTGAGAACAGAGGTGGCGGGACATGGCAACTCGGCATAAGGAGGTGCACATGCAAGGTCAGCGTCCTCTAAGCCCAGAGTACTGACCGTAGCCTGGACCCTGTTAGCGGCCAGTAATTGGCTAACAAGCAGAACAGACGTTATAAGCAGCTCTCTCAGATCCCCAACTCGTGCTGGCAACTAGTCTCATAGATGACTCGCTGCACCCCAGATCCTGCAGTCTTGTCTCCTGGTTTTCATCCTGACTTCCTGGCTCCTGACTTTGGTTTGCATGACGTTGTTTCTCCGGCTCCCTGACTACGGACTGTGTATCCTGAATTTTGACAAACGGCTTTCGGCTTCTGAACTCTGCATGCAATCTCCGGTAACCCTAGACTGCGTTTTGACTTGGTATTTTGGACTCTGCTCACATTACTCTGTCTTATCTGGTGCCCTGACCTCGGACTGTGTTTTGGACTATCCGTGCCCTGCCTGGCCCGCCAGCGCAATTGTGACAGATTGCCAGCACCACACACCAACTCACCCACAGCATGGACAAGGCGCGAGGAAGCCAAGTGCAGCTGACAGACATAATTGCTCGGGTACAACAGCTCACTCAAGTAGTGAATTTTTTTCAGGCTCAGCAACAAGCTGCTGCTACCGTGGCAGCACCACCCCGTTGCCCTGTAAACCCACCTGAGAAATTTGGTGGGAATGTGGATGAGTTTCCAGCCTTCTTAGCTCAATGCAAGTTATATATTGAACTCAGAGCTCGGGACTTTCCTAATGATAAAACAAAAGTATGTTTTGTGATCAGTCTCTTAAAGGGGCAAGCTGCCAAATGGGCTACTCCCTTTCTAGTAGAACCATCCCCCTTGTTGTCAAATTTCCAAGGGCTCCTCGCTCAGTTATCTACTGCTTATGCTAATCCACTGCAGGCATCCACTGCCAACAGAAAATCCGAGCCTTGAAACAAGGAAAAATGTCTGTGGCTCATTACTCTACTGAGTTCCAATTATTGGCACAGGATTTGGACTGGAACGAGGCTGCCCTCATGGACCAGTATACAGAGGGATTGGCAGATGAAGTGCTGGATAAACTAGCTCGAGTAGACCGCCCTGAAACCCTCCAAACCTTCATCACATTATGTTTGCACATCAACGGCCAGTTACAAAGCCGGCGACAGAAAAAAAAAATCATGGCTCCGCCCCTGCTCCTACTCCCCGCTCAACCCCTTGGTCCAGTGCAGCCAGTTCCGGGTCATCAGGAAACGAAGGGGAGCTGATGCAATTGGAAACAGTGTGTCCACTCCTTACTCCCGAGGAGAAGACTTACCACCACACCCAGAACCTCTGTTTATACTGTGGCAGAGCTGGTCACTATTCCCTTGCCTGTCCAGCAAAACAACATCGGTCTACGGCCCCGCTACCGTCAGTAAAAGACCAGCCCCAGGCCTGACTCGACCCCTGGGCTTGGGGCACTTAGCGGGGTCCTCTTGCTCTGTTTCCAGATCACGGACCTTTCTTGATCCCTATCAAACTACAACTCCCTGATGGTCGGTGGCTATTCATTCATGCCATGCTGGACTCTGGAGCAGCCTCTTGTTTCATGGACATTCTCTTTGTTAAACAACACGGTATCCCAACCCAAGAAAAGAAAACCCCGGCCTTGGTGGAAGCCATCGATGGATGAAGACTGCTTTGGTCAGGACCTGTTACACAGGAAACATGGCCACTCACCTTATGGGTTCATCACCACCAGGAACAATTATGTTTTGATATTGCTCGTATGCCCCGGATTCCAGTCATTTTGGGTCTCTCTTGGCTGAGAACCCATAATCCACAAGTGGCTTGGATTCACCAAGAACTCCAGTTTCCTGTCGTCCCACCTCCTTCGACCCTGTCTTCCACCCCACCAGAACTAGAGTATCCTGTTCTCCCACCCTCATCGCTCCTGTCGTTCAGCCACCCACAGCTACCGCTGCCAGTTCCATCCCCAGCAACTCCGTCTTCCACCATAATTGCATCCGCTGCAGAATCATCACCCCTGCTTCCTGTTCCCTATCAAGACTTTGTGGATGTCTTCAAAAAAAAGGGAGCTGATAAACTGCCTCCACATCGGCCATATGACTGTGCTATTGATTTGATGCCAGATGCTCCCCTACTCGTTGGCCGGCTGAACCAGAACTCACACTTCTACGGGAGTTTTTTTTGGGGGGGGAAACCTGGCACGGGGATTTATCTGGCCTTCCACATCCCCACTCTCAGCTCCACTATTATTTGTCAAAAAGAAGACCGGTGACGTCTCTGCAATGACTATAGGGCCCTCAACAAAATCACCATTCGAGACAGGTACCCGTTACCACTGATCCACGAACTACTGGATCACCTCAAAGGAGCACAGGTCTATACAAAATTAGATTTTCGTGGAGCCTATAATCTGGTATGCAGCAAACTAGGTGACGAGTGGAAAACGGGTTTTGGTACCAGATATGGACAATATGAATATCTCGTGATGCCGTTTGGTTTAACCAACGCCCCAGCAGTTTTTCAAAGGCTCATGAATGACATCTTTCGTGACCTACTAGACCACTTCGTTATTATTTACTTGGACGATATCCTTGTGTACTCCAACTCCATGACCCAACACGTGGAGCATGTGTGTCAGGTTCTCCAACGCCTTCATACCCATGGGCTATACGCCAAGCTAGAATAATGTGCTTTCCATTTACATTCTGTGGAATTCCTGGGTCATATAGTATCCCCTCAAGGTCTCCTCATGGACCCAAAAAAAGTCGAAGCTATTGTCCAATGGCAGGTACCCCAAAATCGGAAGGATGTCCAGAGACTCTTAGGATTCACCAATTATTATAGACAATTTATCTCCACATATGTGTCCTTAACCACCCCTTTAACCCGGCTTCTTCGCCCTAAGGAACCATTTCAATGGACACCGGAAACGGAACATGCCTTTCTTCAGCTGAAATCCTGCTTCCTGTCCGGACCCTTGCTTCAATATTCAGACCCTCTCCTCCCATTCACTGTAGAGGACAATGCTTCTAGTGTTGCTATTGGCGCCATCCTGTCCCAACGCAATAACCCCACACAGCCACTATAACCATGTGCCTACTACTCTCATCAACCAACGTCCGCTGCATGAAACTACACCATTTGGGAACGGGAATTGTTGGCCATCAAAGCTGCTTTTGAAACATGGCGACATTATCTTGAAGGTGCCCGCCACCCGGTACAAGTCCTTACAGACCATCGCAACCTGGAACATTTGCAAACAACTCGTCGCCTGAATCAACAGCAGATCCATTGGTCTTTATTCTTCTCTTGTTTTAATTTCAAAATCTCGTATATCCCGCACACCCAAAATCAGAAAGCGGACACTCTATCCCGGAAACCAGAGTATGCACCAGCCCTGGCCAAAGAACCCCCAGAAACCAACATACTCTCTCCAGAGGTCTTCACTGCTAGCATTAGCCACAGGTGCCTGGCAGACGAGATCCGAGTAAGTCAAGCCACCGATCCATGGGCGCAACAACGACTACATGACCTCCAGCAGGGACCAAAAGGTGTGTTTACCACCAGGAGGGCATGCTTTTTCATCAGGACCACCCATATATTCTGCCTGGACCACTTCGTGCTCGGATTTTGCACTTGACACACGACTCTTTATCGGCAGGACATTTTGGCCATCATAAGATGGCTCACCTCCTGACTCGCAAATTTTGGTGGCCTCGAGTCCGGGCAGATATTGAGTGATACGTCCGTTCCTGTGAAGTCTGCCAACGAGCCAAAGATGTCCCAGCCAAGCCATCCGGATTACTCCATCCCTTACCCACTCCTTCCGACCCATAGGACACCATATCCATGGACTTCACAGTCGATCTGCCCCGCTCTCACGGGCACACTTGTATTTTTGTGGTCGTGGACCTCCTTACCAAAATGGCCCACTTCGTCCCCCTTACCAAACTACCTACTGGTGTCGAAACTACCCAGCTGTACCTCCAACACATCTTCCGACTCCATGGCCTCCCCTCCCATATCTTCTCTGATCGTAGACCTCAATTTTCCTCTCGATTTTGGCAGGCCTTACATTCAGGCCTCGGCACTCAAGTCCATCTATCTTCGTCATATCATCCCCAAACTGATGGCCAGACTGAATGGACCAACGCCACATTAGAACAATACCTATGATGCTACGCCTGCTATCAGCAAGACAATTGGTACTCCCTGCTACCGTTGGCCGAATTTGCTTACAATAACTCCGTTCATGCCTCCACCCAAACCCCTCCCTTTGCAGCAAATTACGGCCGTCACCCCCGATTTTTTCCATGCCTTGGTCCTCCCACGAATGTTCCAGCAGCAGACACCCGACTGCAGGAATTGCAGGCCCTTCAGGCTCTGCTTAAGGAACAGCTCCAACATGCCAAAGAAGCTGCATACCGAAAACGGCAAGAAGGCCCCCTGCTACGTGTTGGAGACCTAGTGTGGCTATCCACTCGATACCTGAGGCGGCCTGGCCGCTCCTGTAAACTGGATGCTCATTTTATCGACCCATATAAGATTACGGATCAGATCAACCCCGTGTCATTCCGTCTTCAGCTCCGAGACCACCTTTGCATCCATCCCATCTTCCATCGGTCCCTACTGATCCCCTCATCTCCAGCCAATCCCAACCATCCAACACCACCAGCGCCACCACCACCCATCATCATTGACGATGAAGAAGAATATGAAGTACGACAAATCCTGGACTCCCGCATCCAGCGGAGAACTTTGCAATATGTGGTCGACTGGGAGGGCTACGGTCCTGACGACCGCTCCTGGGAACCTGCCACCAATCTCCATGCTCCTGACATAGTCCAACGATATCACGCTGAATACCCCGATAAACCCGGCCCTCAGGAGGAGGGGGGCCCTGTGGGGGATGGTGTCATGGCCGCAGTGCAGCCCAACCCCGTGGACCCTGATCCCGGGGATTCTGCGCCCTCAACATCCGAGGGTGAGCTCCCTGCACCCCTTGAATCACCCGACCTAAGTCCTGAAGAGGATGAGCACCAGCTACCAGGAGAGTTTACACCTGGAGCCGCACCGGCAGAGCCAAGCACAAGCACCATGCCTCCTGATTCCCCCCCAGCAGTGGCTCGTTTGCGAGAACAGAGGTGGCAGGACATGGCAACTCGGCATAAGGAGGCGTGCATGCAAGGTCAGCATCCTCTAAGCCCAGAGTACTGACCGGGGCCAGGACCCTGTTAGCGGCCGGTAATTGGCTAACAAGCGGAACGGATGTTTTAGGCGGCCCTCTCAGATCCCCAACTCGTGCTGGCAATTAGTCTCATAGACAACTCGCTGCACCCCGCATCCTGCATTCCTGTGTCCTGGTTTTCATCCTGACTTCCCGGCTCCTGACTTTGGTTTGCGTGACGTTGTTTCTCCGGCTCCTCGACTACGGACTGTGTATCCTGACTTTTGACAAACAGCTTTTGGCTTCTGAACTCTGCATGCAATCTCTGGTAACCCTAGACTGCGTTTTGACTTTGTATTTTGGACTCTGCTCACATTACTCTGTCTTATCTGGTGCCCTGACCTCGGACTGTGTTTTGGACTTTCCGTGCCCTGCCTGGCCCGCCAGTGCAATCATGACAAGGACAAAAAAAAGCTGAAGAACAGAGGTGTCTTTTAGAGTTTTTAAAAAGAAAACAAAGTTCTGAGCAGCCCCTGTGGGGGGGTGCAAATAAGCAGTTGTCCACACATCGCTCTTTTTTTAAAAATGGCAGACGTAAAACGAGATCAGTCAGACCTGCCTGATGGCTTGTGTGCACAAGAGTGTGATCAGACAGCTGGAAATCAGTTTTGGAACCAGCGCAGACCAACAAGACCAGACTTTCTCAGGTATCAAAGAAACACGCAGCGGGGGGGGGACTCTGATGACTGGGGATCGACAGACAGATGTTGCTGTCTGATTGTTCACTTTAAATCCATAAGGGAACAGCAAGTGCAACGGATCAAACTGCCCATGTGAACGCAGTCCAAATGAGTTTTTTATAATCATGTAGCAGTAATAGTGGCCTCCTAGCTCCTTGTATCCTGTAACTGTGGGGTTTTGTAACACAATGATTCCTTCTGCAGGTGATCAACCTTCCTTAAACTTCAGAGTGAATGATGAGGACACTAATGAGATTACCGTTTACTGTATAGAATGGTATCTTCCATCCTGCATTTCTTAACAGTCTTGTTAACTTGTTAACTCAGTCAACTCAATTAAGTAACAATGAATATTTTACCTCTTTGTTTTATGTCTGGTCTATGTTTGA
Organism: Gekko japonicus; assembly: GCF_001447785.1. Lineage (NCBI taxonomy): Eukaryota > Metazoa > Chordata > Lepidosauria > Squamata > Gekkonidae > Gekko > Gekko japonicus. Next base: position 596,048 of record NW_015159737.1, read on the forward strand.
GAGGCCATTTTAATCCATGTGCAGTCAGTGAAATCCTCATAGATCTGGTTGCCCATTTTTGTAGGAGGCTAAAACTGACCAATGAAGTGAAAGTAAAAGAAAAATACAGAACTTAGAAAAATGTTGTTAGCTTATGCCTCCAGAGCTATCTCTGTATTATATCTGCCTGTAAATGATCAGACATTCTCTTCAGATCTCAAAGTGTCATTATACGTTCCCCTGTCCTTTAGTAATTTATAGAAAACTTTACATGCTGTTAAATTAGGATCCATCTTGCCTTTGTAACATTCTACTAGCTGTGTTCTTAAACCTTTATACTCTAAACTGACCTCATCACAGCTTTAAACAATATTTCAAGTAAAACCGTATTTTTAATTCACTGATGTTCACATTGTACTCTTATGACCGCTTTGAATATAACAAAATTTATACACAGAGAAAAACACTTCCATCTAAGAAACAGATGTTTCCTGGATACAGGTTATCACACATAGCTATCTGAGCAAGGTTTTCAGTGGAAGTGCTTTCCATACAGAGATTCTGTTACATTCACAACAGCTATTAATACACACACCACTGGCCTTTTTAGGGGCAATCAGACTGCAGTCAGGGTAGCAAACATTTATTCCAGTGTAACATAAGCATCAATAACATCCATATGGAAGACTGCAGCCATGGTGCCTAAATCTTCAGTCTATACAGCTCTCCACAGGAATATATTTTATGAAGACTGAATTGATGAAGCACTTTGAAAGTGTATTATATTCAAGTAACCAGTAGTCTTCTAGATACATTTCTGATTATTTTCAGGCAGAACATGTGTTCAGAGAATGTTTTACTTTTTTTGACAATTTTCTTACAAGATTTTTTCGAAGTCCTTTTTTATTTTCCTTTGACATTCCCTGCATTGATCCATTGCAGTTCCACACAAATATGTGAAACTGAATGACATAATTGTCATCACAGGGCTCAAAACTGCTGCTCATATTTCATTTCCTTTTGATTTATATGAAGCAGTAATGGAAATAACTGTTCTCCCATGAAGCTGGTTTTGCAGTGAAAGAAAAAAAGCTCCTGTGGGTTTAGGTTTTTTTAAAAAAACTACGTATCTATAATTATTGATAACTAGCCTTATATGCAAGGTGTTTCTCTATTCTTCACACTGATAAAACATGAAAATAATGTCCCAGGAGCAATGTTCCCTCTAAGCTGTGGAGTCTTGTGAGCAAAAGTTCTACTTTGCGAGCTACTGGCATTAAAGTTGTGAGCAAGCGATTTGGCTACTGCATCAGTTAGTTTGCTCTGGAGCCATCCTTCCTGAGCTAAGACAAAAATGTGTGAGCCAGAGGCTAAAAAACTGTGAACTAGCTCACACTAACTCAGCTTAGAGGGAACACTGCCCAGGAGATATATGTGAGATGTGTAGTCTCAGAGCTCTTGGGCTACAGTGCCATACCACTACAATTGCATCAAAGGACTCACAGGTGGGAGCTGGCTCTGAATGCTGACACTGTGGTAATAAGGTTGTGATATTGGGTATCTGTTCTATCTTAAAGCTCTGAGCTGTGTGCAAAGATGAGGGTGGATGATGATCACCCTTTCCTTTAGTTTTAAGACTCAGGGAACTAACACAGCATGCCACATGAATCCCTGCATTCAGCATGTTCTGGCCCTCAGCCACCCAGAGTTTAAGCCCTGGCTAGCCAAGGAATATACCTGTGTGCACTGCCTCTCTGTAGCTAGGGATTTTGTGTCGGCATACATAACCCTGTGAAAGCTTGAGGGCTCACTGTGGAACAGCAACAAAAGCAAGGCATTCACAGATTTGGGAATACCCCTCTCCCACTTCCTCACTTTCTCCACACACATGTACAAACACAAAATTACAATTAAGTTTACAACTAGATAACATAAAACCTGTAACAAAAGCCACTGTATAGCAGAACCAGGTTTATCAACATTTTGCTGCTTCGCTGGCAGAGATGCATGAAATGATAAAATACAACATTATTAACAAATGAAGCTAACAGAAACAGCAACACCTTAATATGAAAACAATCATCTCGTATCTCCATATCTATAATTTGATTTCTATAGATTCAAGGCTATAGCAATTCAAACACACAAAAATCAATATCGTAAACCACAATTTTTCAGAAGTTCTTAACGTACAGTAAGATGTCAATGATTAATCCGAAGATATTTTGAGCCAGAAATGCTGCTCACCAGGGGAAGATATTAAAGTATTTAAAATCTGTCAATAGATACTGATTATACATTCTAAGTAAAATTACAATTAATTTTATACTAACTGGAATAAAAATTGTAATGTGATTAATCTCAATAAGTAACCACACTTTCCTAAGAGTCCTAAAATACTACGAAAATATGAAATTATTTTTGAAAAATCTATTTTTTAAAGATTACATAGGATGACAACCAGTTGTCCTTGCATTCTTCTCACAACATTCTGTGAACATTGCTCCATATGTTGTGAGTTCCCACCCATACTCCCTCCAAGCACTGCACTCACAGCACAAGTGTGCATGCCCAATGGAACACATAAGGGACCAGCTAGATCCAGTCCTTAAGGAATACCTGGAATCTTTCCTTATATATAAGGAAACTATTGAGTAGTGGGGTGGCACTTTCTGAACATTCCACATGCTCCTAAATCAGTTGGCTCCATGATGTGTCACTCAGAAGCTGTCCCTATCCACTGGCTGCATTGCCTGAGTCCTGCCCACAGTGCGCTCCATCAGCCACTGGCCCGTCAGCCGCCACTCAAGAGTACTTGCGTGCCATTGGCCAGGTGCTGGGTTTGCTCCGCTTCCCCGCCCACTCCAGCCACTGTTCCCTGTCAGAATGTGCTCTCTCTCCTGAAGAAGACACTTCGCCTGCTTGGCTCCTCTGTGGGACTAACGTTTCCCTCAGTGGCTGTTGGTAGGCAACCAAGCTTGGTTCTGTCAGTAAAAGGCCCTTTCCACACCTATTTTGGCCTTTGGGGAAAAACTCATTGGGCCCAGTCCTGACTAGGGTTGCCAGCTCCAGGTAGGGAGAGTCTGTCTAAGGAAGCCAGTCTAAGGAAGCCAGAGTCTGGGGAGGGGAGAGGCCTCAGCTGAACAGAATGCTATAGAGGCCACTGTCCAAAGCAGTTAATTTTCTCAGGGAGGGGGAGATATCTGTTGTCTGGAGTTCAGTTGTGATACCTGGCGATCTTCAGGCTCCACCTGGAGGTTGGCTACCCTAGGGGTAGCAGTCAGCACTTCAGAGCAGTGTCTGCTAGACCCAGGTTCTTGCTGTGGCAGCTGACTGGGTGATTTTGGACCAGGCACAGACTTTCAGCCTAACCTACCTCACACGGTTGTTGTGCAAGTCAAAAGGGGGGGAGGAGAATTATGTAAGCTGCTTTGGTCCCCATTGCAGAGAAATACTACTTTTCCTCCTGGGGAACCATTGTTGCCAATCTCCAGGTGAGGGCTGGAGATCACTCAGAATCACAACTGCTCTCCAGATGGCAGAGCTCAGTCCCGCTGAAGAAAATAGTGGACTCTGTGTCCTTATACTCTGCTGAGATGCCCCCCCATGACAGCCAATGTGACACAGCAGTCAGGGCTTCAGAGCACGGTAGAGGCTGCAGGTGGGGGGGAGATGGAAAGCTGAAGAGTGAGGGGGAAATAAAGGTGGGTTGATGATTGGCTGGGAAGGACATAGGGTTGCCAACACTCCAGGTTCCTGGAGATTTGAGGGATGGAGCCTGTAGAGGGTGAGGTTTCAGGAGGGGTGGGACCTCAGACAAATACATGGCCATAGACTCGACCCTCCAAACCAGCCATTCCCTCCTGGGGAACCATTGCTGCCAATCTCCAGTGGGAATGGCATGATAACGGTGGGAATGGCATGCACAAGCCCCATCCCAATATGCTCACTGCCCCTCCCCCACCCTCTTTCTTTCTATTGCATCAGTGCAGAAGCAGTGCCCCCCCCCCCCCACAGCCAGTAACCTCTCTCCGTTTTCTCTCCTTTCTACTTTCCTACCTGGGACACATCATAAAGTACATTGCAATTCAGTCAAGAAAGGTAGGGAGGCCCTTTGAAGGGCTATAAATGAGAGAAAATACACAACTCAGCTCCACTGTTTTGATGGCAGTGCTTAGCTCCGCCCTCCTGCCTAAGTTGGCTGTGCGTGGATCATCCACATGGACACTTCACACACAGCATCTTACAATTATTCCTCCTTTGAGGCAGATTAAAGGAAGCTTTTCTCTGACCTGTCTAAAAGGAGAAAGGCCCCTAGTGATCCACTGTTTCTGCTCACAAGGAGCATGGAAACTCACTTTAAATGAGAAAGTATGCTGCTCTCAATTGGGGGGGGGGGGGACCTGTGGAACCACCCCTTTCAAAACACAGCTAATTTTAATTATCACACGCATCAAAACACCCAAGCAGAAAGTATGATACTGAAATGCTTTTACCCAAGTTAAATCAATGGGACTCATGCCCAACTGAAATCAATCATCTATGTTGGCTTATATATACATGTGCTGACTTTAGTGGAATTTAGATGACTACTGAAGTTACCCAGGCTATACGTGTACCAGAAGTGTAGAATAATAAAATAACAATAGTTAAATACCCCATTCTTTACAAGCTTCCAAAAAGCTGAAGATTTAAAGACATCAGTATTCTGTAACGATATGAGCTTATGTTTGTATTTCTGTATAGTGGTGATGCTGCTTATGTGTGTCTCTAGCATGAATACCTATGCAATATGTATTCAGGGATTGCTGTTTGGTTGTGTTGCTTTGTTCTGCATCTCATGCTTGCCTAGAAATAGGCTGGCCTGGGCCTGCCGTTGCACATACGGACCATGTGCGTCCCTGGAATGTATCCCATGACTCTTTGGGATGGAGAAGACACCGCGCCATTGCACCCACTTGGAGAGCTGTGGAAAATCCCCAGCGAACCCCGGCATTCTTGGAATGGAAAGAGCAAGTGACCCTACTCCCTTAATCTGGTTTGGAGATCTAAAGACAATAGCGTTTATGGCTTTGGAGCAGGAACCAGATCTGCAAATCAAGAGGTGTCCATGGGAACGGAAGATTCACACCTTGCCAAAAGGCACCTTTGATGTAGGAGTAGGATCTGCATATTGCCACCACCCCTTAGGAGAGCGTCATCCCCCTCGTCATCCCCTCGTCACCCCCTCTTCATCCAGTAGTGATAGTTTAGAGGACGGGTTTGATAGTTTATGGCTGGATAGCCCATGCCCCAAAAAGAGTTTATTTAAGGAGAAACTCTCCTTTGTCTCTCTGGTTAACCCACCCTTCCCATAGCAGTGCACTAAGGTGCTACAAGTGACTCTACTACTTAAGTTCTCCGGAGTCGCGACCCAGAGAGCTCACACGTGGTTTGGCTGGTCCTACCTGTGTGCCTTGGAGTTCACAAGCTGCTGCATTTCGGCTGCCCAGCGTTCCAAGGAGGAGAGTTCTTCCTCAGCTGGACCTCAGATGAGTATAGCCGTGCCCCATTGTGTCATCCCCATTTTGATGCTTTTGTTATTTTCTATGCTGTAATTGTTCTGATGTACTATTGTAACTAAGGAGCTTGTATGAATTTGTATGATTCCGATTTTGTATGCCTGATGAAAAACCTTTAGTAAAGACAACATTTATTTAAGGACTAGCGTGTTGTCTCACTTCCTGGGATATAGCGAGCGTCTCATTCGCCATCCGACCTCTGTATAGACTGGTATAGAACTTACGCACAGCCACAAACACCCAATTTTCCTTGGTAGATAACTTGGATTGGGTCTCCAGGAATTTCCTGGAGAAGTTGGCATAACGGATCCTTAAATCAACACAGACCTCAGAAAACACTTGCCTACTCAGAGGTCAAAATAAGATTCTGCTAAATGTTAGCAAAGAAGTAACTGGCCATAAATAAAAACTTAGTTGAATAGTAATTTCAAATCAGGTTGAAATTCAAAAGACCTGAACTGTTCCTGCATTACCATAAGTTTAATGAGGCAAAAACATAATCCGCTTTGTTCATACAGTTCACTGCCCCAGTAGGGCATCTTGGCTAGTTGCCTTTAGAAAGCACTCAGATATCTCTGTCATGGGTCTATTCTAAATACCTGGGACACCAGATGATACCTTAAGCTGGGAAACCTACATTCAGTTTCTGACTTCACCACAAACATACACAAAGCCACTGTTTCAGCTTCAGTTTGCCATCCATAAAATGATAAATAATTCAGACAGCAGTCCTAAGCAGGTTAACCCAACATCCCACGAAGGTCTATTTAATAAGGCTTACTTCCAAGAAAGTGTTCTTAGGATTTAACTGATAGTCTTTATGATTTGCCTGGCTGCTGTGGTGGGTAGCAACTGTCACTACTGAACTGGAACAGCTATAAACTTTAAACTCCTAAATGGAAATAGGACTAAAACAGAGGTAGAAGTTATACAAATGCCACATGTACATTCCCCCAAATCAATAACTCCAACAGGGCTAGTACCACCAATGCTGAGAAGTCGGGGCATCTGTCTCTCATAGCAATTAGCAATGCAGAAAGGTTCCTGCTCAACTATCAGCTCTCAATATCCATTCTTCAGGCAAAAGGGACTGCATGATGACAAACAGTGAATGTAGTGCTTACCAGGCCACCACAGAGGCTGAAGACTGCTGTGTGTGTTTCCTTCGCATCCACATGTCCATGGTAGAAGCAGTGATGCAAATCAGAGGGGAAGTGACTTTCTGTGGCCCCCAGGTGCACCTCCGTGTAGTGAGGAGCAATGAAGCTGGTGTCAGCACTCAGATTCAGCTGGAAAACCTGCCCATAGGCTCTGAAGCGATAGTGGGCCCTGAAAGGAATGGACTCAGCTAACGTACTTCTTTTCCTCCTTTTGAAGTGGCTAGTGTGAGGGAAAACGTCTCCAAATTCATTCACTCGCATAGGTGTCACTATTTCATATGATGACAGATGTCTCACCAAAATCTCTGCAACAAAACAACATAAGGACAGACTTTTAAAATGGTAGAAACAACCCAGCAAAGCATTTCTTAATTGTTTGCCTACAGTCTGCCAAAGGAGATCAGGCAAAGAGGACAACTCTTCAGGACAATTGCTATAACCAATCTGCTGTTTTTGATAAGGCCTACACATACACGCTTTGTGTTGCTGCCATTGTACCTAAACCTGTAGACTGCAGAGCTTGCAGCGTAAGCATGGGCCTATCCACACCTTTGAGGGCATACACTCCTTGAAAGACACAGCAGGAGCAGCTGCAATGAGGATCACCTGCTTGGTCATGGCAGGGTGGTGGCAGGGCTGGGTGAGAACCATGGATATGGCCAAGATCTCCTTGCCTTCTTGTGGGGCTAGGACTCCCCATTAGGAGCCAGCTCCTCATTTGGCCCAGCATCACCTTGTGAGGAGGAATAAAAGGCAGTTAGTCCAGCAGGCCAGGGAGGAAGGAAGCAGGCACTCACCAGGATAGCAAAGTGTGGCCCCCATCTGCCGATACTTAAATCCAGGGGTCATTTCCTGCAGGAGCGGAGCTCCAGCAGTAAAGAGCCCAGGGGGCGGGCACATGCAACAAGCCCTCCAGCCCCTGCTCCCAGCAGCCCTCAGTCAGAGCAAGAAGCAGCCAGGTAAGCTGCAGAGCCCCCCCCCCCAGTCACCCGGTCCAAAACAGTCCAGTGGCACCTTTAAGACCAAGTTTTATTCAGGTACAAGCTCTCCCTCCTCTGCGAGGACAGATCTGCACGTTCCACCCCCCCCCCCAATAGCTAGCACTCCAAAACAGTCCAGTGGAGCCTGAGCGGTGGGTGTTGCCTTCTGACACACTTCTGGTGACATCAGGGGGTGTGGCATATGCAAATAAGTTATGCTAATGAGTTATGCTAATGAGCTCCTGCATCTCTTTTTCTATAAAATGACCCCTGCTTAAATCCGTGGATCAGAGCCACACCAGTGCTAAACAGATTTTTCTTCAAACTAGGGAGACTCCCCAGGTTTGCCAAAAAAAAATCTGAAATCAACATTAAAATACATGGGGGGGGAGTTAAATCTCCAAAAAATTAACCTGAGTTGTCTGCACTCTTACCAGACAAGAATGGAGCTGCTCCAACCTGGCCCAGCAGCAGATGGTGGCAGTTGCTCTAGGCCCAGCATCAGTGTCAAAACAGCTGGAAGCTGTTGTGACCCAGTAGCAGTGGAGGAGGGCACCGAGCTCAATAGTAGGTGGCGGGGCCTGGAGCCATGTCAGGCTTGGTGCTGGGGAGGGAAAGTCTCCCCCCCCCTGCAGTAAGAAGGGAATCATGTGTGGGGAATTGGCAGTGATGGGGGGGAGGGATTCCTCCCATGAGTATTGCAGGTCACCACTTGTCCCCAAGTCGGCCAAAACTTTGGATATTTAAATCCAGTAACTGGAGCTGTGAACGAGCAAGACAGAGCTTACTACAAACCTCAAAAGGGCCCCAGGTTTGTAGAAAAATGTGAAATCTAAAAAAATACATTGGGAGGTTTTAAAAACCCTGTAATGTATTGAAATGATTACAGGAATCACCTCATAGGACTCCCATGTTAAGCTTCGAGCCAGACCAGGGCTCCTCTGAGCGAACTTCCTATTGGTCGCTTCGTAACAGCGACCAATCAGAACGGTACCATTCCCTAGGAGGGAAAGACTCCCATTGGTCTTTATTCTAGCAATCTCATTGGTTGTTATTTGTAAATAGGCGTGGCTACATTAGCCCGGTTATGTTTAAAAGGAGCATAAGCTCCCACTGTTTTCTGTTCTGGTTTCTTACTGAGTTAGTGCTTGTTCGTTACTTCCAATAAAGCTGAATCACTTGCTGAATCACTGTACGAGTCCTTTGTTAGCGCGATCTAATAATTGGCGACGAAGGTGGGATATTAGAGCAGGTAGGCAGCCCTGCGGACATCCACACTTCGGACTCGGAAGAAAGCGAGCAGAGCACAGCAGCCGATCCGGCGGAGGCGCCACCAGCTCCGGTGCCCAAGTCTCCCCCGATGGCTGGAAGCCAGAAGTTCGAGTGCTTCGAACCCTCCTCAGAAGACTGGGACTCCTACCTGTCCAGGTTCGAGTTCCATCTGGAGACCCACGACATCACCGATGAGGCGAAGAAACGAGCATGCCTCCTGAGTTCCTGCGGGAAGGGGACCTTCGACATAGCCAGGTCGTTGGTGGCCCCAACTGATATAAAGACTGTCACCTACGCTGACATCACGGAGAAGCTTAAGGCTCACTATTCTCCACAACCGTCGGAGATCGCCTGCCGGCACGCTTTTTACAAGCGGAACCAGGCCGGAGGCGAGACCATCGCAGATTTCGTGGCGGCCCTTCGCAAAGCCGCACGGCCATGTAATTTCCACAACGTGGAGGAAGCCCTCAGAGACCGTCTCGTCTGCGGTCTCAAAGATGAAAGGCTGCAACAGAGGCTGTTCGCCCGCACCACCCTGACCTGGGCAGTGGCCTACGAAGAGGCCGTGGCCGCGGAAGCAGCGGAGAAGTCCACGAAGGAGGTCCGCCAGCGGGTGGCAGAGCCCAGTATACACGCTCAACGAGACAGCGAGGGCGAAGACGCGGATGATGACGTCAACGCGGTTCGAGGCAAGCGGACCCCAGCGAAGACTACCAACGTCAAGCCTTGCTCCGGTTGTGGCGGGAAACACCAGCGCGACTCCTGTTGGGCTCGTGATGTCGACTGCAGAGCGTGTGGGCGGCGTGGTCATCTGGCCAGAGTCTGCAGATCAGCAAAGAAGGATCCCTCAACTAACAACCGGTCAGCGCAGAGGGGCACTCCAGTCAGCACCCAAGGCAAGACCCGTTCCTCAGCATCGGAAGCAAGCTGCCAGTTGACGGCGACCTTGTCGAGCGCATCGGCCGTAAATCGCACCAGCAGCCAGGGCAAGATCACCGTGACTCCACTCCTCGACGGCCGACCCTGTACAATGGAGGTGGACTCAGGATCGTCCGTGACGGTGATTTCTGCCGCGTCCTGGCGCCAGTTGTTCCCGAACCGAAGCCGGCGGCGGCTCCAGCCTGCGGGAACCAGAGTGTCCGACTTCCAGGGCAACCGAATTCCCTTGGCCGGACGGGACTCTGTTACTGTTGAGTATAAGGGGAAATGTGTTAAACTGTCATTCCTGATTGCAGAGGGAGACCGGGTTAACCTGCTAGGGTTAGATTGGTTTGAGCCATTGGGCATTGGTATTTCTGGGATTAACAGGATGTCTGAAAATAAATGGGGCATGCTGTACGACCTGTTCCCTGATGTATTTGCCGAAGGGTTGGGGAGGTACAAGGGCCCCCCGGTTGCGTTTGACTTAGATCCGTCAGTCAAACCTATTAGGTTGAAGTATCGGAAAGTACCTGTGTCTCTCAAACATAAGGTGGAAAAAGAGATTGACAAACTAGTTGAGCAAGGGGTTTTAGAGCCAGTACCATACAGCAAATGGGAGACCCCGATCGTAACCCCTGTCAAATCAGATGGGTCCATACGACTATGCGCCGATTACAAATGTACGATTAACAAGGCGCTGCAGCAACATTCGTACCCGGTCCCGGTAATAAGCCACATTTTGGCTTCCCTGGGGGGTGGCAAGATTTTCGCCAAATTTGACCTGGCCCAGGCATACCAGCAGTTGCCTGTCACCCCGGAGGCTGCCGAGGCCCAAACAATTGTAACCCACCAAGGGGCTTTTAAAGTGAACAGGCTGCAATTCGGGGTCAACGTAGCACCTGGGATTTTTCAGGGCCTCATGGAACGTCTACTAAGGGGGGTACCTGGCACAGTGCCCTATTTTGACGACGTGCTGATTGCGGGCGGGTCTGAACAGGAACTACTGGACCGGGTTAAAGAGGTCCTCAGGCGTTTTCAAAATGCCGGTCTCAGAGTTAAGCGCTCAAAATGCACGCTCGGGGTGGAAAGTGTGGACTTCCTGGGGTTTCGCATTGACGCAGAGGGAGTCCACCCCACGGATGAGAAGGTATCTGCAATCCAAAACGCCCCCAGGCCGGTGAGTAAGAAGGAGCTCCAATCCTTTTTAGGACTCCTGAATTTTTATCATGCGTTTTTACCGCATAAGGCATCAGTGGCGGCCCCTTTGCACGCGCTTTTGCACAAGGAGGCAAAATGGAAGTGGGGGCAGGCCGAGGAAAAGGCTTTTGTGGGAGTCAAGGAGCTGCTGACATCTAATGCCGTACTCACGCATTATGATGAACACAAGCTCCTGGTGTTAGCTGCTGACGCTTCACCTTTTGGAGTAGGCGCAGTTTTAAGCCATCTGATGCCTGATGGGAGCGAAGCGCCTATCGCTTTTTATTCTAGATCACTATCTGCGGCAGAGCGGAACTATGCCCAGATAGACAAGGAGGGTCTGGCGTTGGTAGCGGCTGTCAAAAAGTTCCATGATTTTATTTTTGGCAGACGATTTTTGCTGGTCACTGACCACAAGCCGCTACTGGGGATTTTTGCGCCCGATAAGCAATTGCCAAACATCATGTCCCCACGCATGCTTAGATGGGCGATATTTTTGCAGGCTTATGATTTTGACTTAGAGCACCGGCCTGGGAAAGCGATTGGGCATGCGGATGCCCTCAGCCGGTGCCCGGTGCCGGACATTGGCGCAGACCCTGCCCCCGCCTGTGAGGTCTTGGCAATTGAGGAGCTTCCTCGACCCCCGGTATCATCCAGGGACATTGCAGCACACACGGCCAAGGATAGCGTGCTGTCCCGAGTATTAAACTGGGTTTGGAGGGGGTGGCCGGTTGGAAGCGTTGAACCGGAGTTCGGCCCTTACAAAAGCCGTCAAAATGAACTATCCATTTCTAAGGGCTGTGTATTATGGGGGAACAGGGTGGTGGTTCCTGACAAACTCAGGACGAGAGTGTTAGAGTCGCTGCACGAGGGTCACCCCGGTATGGTACACACCAAAGCGTTGGCCAGAGGGTATGTCTGGTGGCCGGGGCTGGACAAAGAGATCGAAGAATGGGTACGAGGGTGTCCCAAATGCCAGCAAGTCAGACCCGATCCCCCACAAGCTACACCCCAAGGCTGGGAGTCATCTGGTAAACCCTGGGCCAGATTGCATATAGATTTTGCTGGCCCTCTCCAAGGGCAAATGTTCCTAATTGTGGTGGACGCTATGTCCAAATGGCTGGAGGTCGTGCATATGAAATCGACCACATCACTTGCTGTGATCCATGCGCTCCGCCGACTTTTTGCCACCCACGGGTTGCCTGACGTCATCGTCAGTGACAACGGGCCTCAATTTGTGTCTGAGGAATTTAGGCTCTTCCTCACGAGTAATGGCATACGCCAAATGACTTCGGCCCCTTTCCATCCGGCATCTAATGGCCAAGCCGAACGGATGGTCAGGACGGCCAAAGAGGCCCTGGGTAAAATGGACGAAGGGGACTGGAGCCAGAGGCTGGGCTCCTTTCTTTTGCTGCAGCACACCACCCCCTGTAGTGCTACAGGCCGTAGTCCGGCCGAATTGTTAATGGGGCGGAGACTCACGACCCGTTTGAACCGAATGCACCCAGACCTCACTGAAGAGCAATCCGAGCGTACCACGGCGCAACCGAAGGTGCGCATGTTTGAAAAAGGGGACAAGGTTTTCGCACGAAATTATGCAAACGGGCACTTATGGCTTCCTGGGGTTATATCCGACTCTGTGGGTACTCGAATGTATGTGGTGCAGTTAGCTGACGGTCGAATATGGCGGCGCCACATAGATCAGTTAAGGAGACGTTGGGCTAGGGACAGCGCTGACTCTCCGACGGCTGAATCCCCTGATGTCGAGTGGACACCCCCAGAGCAGGCGGTGAGTACCGAAAGGCCCGGTACTGTCCCCGAGTCAGGGCAGAACCCTGTGTGCGGGGCTGAAATCCCAGTCGAGTCTGTGCCTGATCCAGGCTGTAGTGAACCCCACTCTGACCCACAACCTTGTCTGCCCATGGAGCCTGCACCGCTCCGCAGGTCCCAGCGTTCGCGGCAAATGCCGACTTATTTGAAGGACTATGAGTGTAAATACTGTTGGAATAACTGATGTACAAAGGGTGATTGTTTGTATGTAAATAATAAAACAATTGGGATGATGGCTTAACTTAGGGGGGAGGAATTGTAATGTATTGAAATGATTACAGGAATCACCTCATAGGACTCCCATGTTAAGCTTCGAGCCAGACCAGGGCTCCTCTGAGCGAACTTCCTATTGGTCGCTTCGTAACAGCGACCAATCAGAACGGTACCATTCCCTAGGAGGGAAAGACTCCCATTGGTCTTTATTCTAGCAATCTCATTGGTTGTTATTTGTAAATAGGCGTGGCTACATTAGCCCGGTTATGTTTAAAAGGAGCATAAGCTCCCACTGTTTTCTGTTCTGGTTTCTTACTGAGTTAGTGCTTGTTCGTTACTTCCAATAAAGCTGAATCACTTGCTGAATCACTGTACGAGTCCTTTGTTAGCGCGATCTAACAAACCCAAAAATGATAAAAGAGCACCTGTAGCTTTAAGCAACAAATTCCTTCAGCGGCTGTTGCTGGGCAACCATAGTATTCCAGGCTGAGTTTCAGTCGATAAGGGGGCTGGTCCTTTCCAAGGCTGTTTTGGCCTTTGAGGGAGGACTCGTTGAAGCCAGGCCTGGATAGGGTTGCCAGCCCGACTGGGAAATTCCTGGATATTTTGGAGAGGATTCTGAGGAGGGCAGGGTTTGGGGAGGAAAGAAGCCTCAGCTGGATATAATGTCACAGAGTCCCCCCTCCAAAGCAGTTATTTTCTCCAGGGGAACTGCAGAAAGTTGTAATTCTGGGAGATCTCTAGGTTCCACCTAGACCTGGAACTGGGTGACATGATACCACCCAACCTGCATGACTCAACTAGGCCTGGCTGCTTCCTACTGTTCAGTTGCAGCCATCCTATGAAAGCCAGTGTGGTAGCAATTAGAGCTTCAGAGTAGGGTCTGGGATACAAAGATTCGAATCTCCATCTTCCTGTGGAAGCTCACAGTGTGATTTTTACCCAATCACATACTTTCATCCTAACCTACCTCACTAGGTTGTGGTGCAGAGAAAAAGGAGGAGAGGAGAAGAACGTAAGATGCTTTGGTCCCCATCATAGAGAATGGTGGGATATAAATGAATTAAATCAGTAACAAATATAGCTGATGGAAGGCAGATTAAAGGAGACTGGTGATGGAAGGTGGATAAAAGGAAAAGAGGGATAATGAGGCAGGGGAAGGGGAGAGCATATGGGGGTTGCCAGGAGGGCAGAAAGAGGAAATAGTGTGGGGAGGGGAATACAGGGGAAAATAACATGCCATCCTACAAATCCTTGAGGGTTCCCTACCATGCAAGTGGGCCTGGCCCAGTGGCTGGCACCACACAACTAGTCCACAGTTTTCCTAGGGTAGAGGCTGCCAGGAAAGCTGAAGACAGAAAGGCAGATAAAGGTAGGTTGGCTATTGTTTGGGAAGAAGATAGGGTTGCCAACTCCAGGTTAAGAAATTCCTAGAAATTTGTGGGCTGGAGCCTAGGGAGGGTGGGGTTTGAGAAGAGGAGGGACCTCAGTGGGATATAATGCCATAGACTCCACTCTCCAAAGCAGCCCTTTCCTCTAGGGGAACTAGGGTTGCCAGCCTCCAGTGGGGACTGGAGATCACACAGAATTGCAGCCTTGGAGGGCTCTATGGCATTATACCCTGCTGAGGTTGCTTCACTCACCAAACCTTTTTTTTTAAAAAAAAATATTTTTATTAAGTTTTATAATTTTATAACAATACAACATATCCCTCTTCCCTCAACAAATAACTATTTCAAATACTAATACATAAAAAAAGAAAAAAAAACTAAGTAAAATAACTATAATGCAACAATACAACTCCAATTAGCCTCTGAGGTTAATAGAAAGCAAAATCCAGATATGTATCAGGAACACGATACAGGGTATTTGAAGCTTTTGTAACATAACCAAAAAATGAAAACCACCTTTGCATAAACTTATTAACTACCGTATTATTGTATGTTGAAAGAATGCGGTCCGTTATTTTATCTGCAACAGCAAGGTCCCAACATTTTGAGATCCATTGATTTACAGTAGGGATTTTATTTTGGTTCCAATTTTGGGCCAATAAAGTTTTGGCCGCTGAGCATAATATAGAAATTAGCTCTCTTTTTTCTATAGATACTATCGAAGTCGACCAATCTCCTAATAAAAAAGCTTCAGGTGTAAAAGGTAAAACCAGTCCAGTAATTTTTTGAATTTCTACATGGATTTGATGCCAGAATTTATTAACTTTTTGGCATTCCCACCAACAATGCAGGTATGAGCCTCTTTCTCCGCATTCTTTCCAACAAAGTGGAGTAAGTTTATGCTTACAGTAAAACAGTTTCACAGGTGTCAAGTACCATCTAGAATACAATTTAAACGATTGTAATTTTAAAGTTAAGTGTGCAGTTTTCATTTGAAACGAGTTCCAAATATGAGACCAGTTTTTTTCTTCTATGGGGTGTGCTAAGTCTTTTTCCCAAGCTCTTTGAACAGTTGTTGTTTTGCGCCACATTTCTTCATTTAAGCTTTTGTAAATTACTGATATAGCTCCTCTGGTATACATACTAGTTTTTGTAATTAATTTCTCGAAAT
>NW_015159737.1:611845-612040 GCF_001447785.1 Gekko japonicus
TAATAATTTACCCTTAATAATAATATCTCTTAATCTGAATATATTTTGTCCCCTAAAGGTTGCATAGTCGGAGCTTTTCCTTCCCGGAAAAAACCAATGTTGACCTAAGAAAGCTGCTATTGGAGAAATTCCAGGTGTAAGCACTGCTCTGTACTTATCCCATATTTTTAAAGTTAGTCTCACAAATTTATTAGA
>NW_015159737.1:615657-651453 GCF_001447785.1 Gekko japonicus
AAAAATACTATACAATAATTACTCCATTATTGTTTTAACTTAATGGGGTATAACCTAAGGCATTAAACAGGTAAACCAGCATTCCTTGCTGCTAAAAGGCATAAAGCTTAAAATATTTGTTCCATTACATTCACTAAAAAATCAAACTAGATAAATTATACAAATCAGATTTTCTTCGTAGTTGTTCCATCACTACCAGCATTCCGGTGAAGTAGTAATGTTGTTTCTACTAAAACAATTATATTCTCGATCGTGTTCATGTAGTTACAACTAGAGGTCTTTTTATGTCGAAAATGACTTCTGCGCCATGATGCAACTACAGGTTAGTCTTCTTTCATCGATGCTAGCAACAGATTGAATTATAAAGTTCAAAAAAGTAAGTTTAAGCCGAAAGTAGTTCCTCTTCTTCCTTTTGGGTAAGTTTAATTCCAATTGCTGAGAGTAACGCCTTTCCAGATACCTCATCCGAAGCCTGGTATAGAAGCCCGTTTTTATAAACATGAATGTCCGATGTTGGAGACCACCGAAAACGGACCTTGGCGTCGTGAAGCTTTAGGGTGATTTGCTTGAGTTTGCGCCTCTTTGCAAGTACCTCAGGTGCAAGATCCAGAAGTACTATAATTTTTTGTTCCTTAAAGGATAGAGCGCCTTTTTGGCGTGCAACCTTAAGAATTTTGTCCCGAGATCTTTGATATATAAATTGCACCAAAATATCACGCGGTTTGTCTTTTCTTGCTAGTGCCAACGGTCCCAAACGCTGTGCTCTAGCTATCGCTGGGGCAACCCCATTTTCCAGATCGAGTGCCTTTGCAAGCCACGAAGACATGAATGCCGCCAGCTCAGTAGACTCTTCTGCGCCCTCCTCAAAGCCACGAAATTTTAAATTATATTGGCGCCATTTATTTTCTAGAGTCGTTATCCTGGTGTGCAGCTTATCATCTGTAGTTTGCAATGCTTTAACATCATCTTGCACGGAGAGTGCTATTTCAGCAGCATTTTCTGCTACCTTCGTAGCTTCCGAGATTTCCTTTGCCATGTCTTTCATTGAGCTTTGCAAAGGTTGTAAAAGTTTTGAAACTACATTGGACATAGAGTCTACAATGTCCTGTTTTAAGTCCAATAAATCTCTTCGAGAGATAGGTTCGTCCTGTTCAGCGGGTTGGGAATCAGCCGCCATTTTAGTAAAGTCTAAGTCGGCCGGGAGTAATAGCTCTTCTGGGGCTATCGTAGTAAAAAAAGTACGTACCGATTCCTTTCTTTCGCGCCCAGTGTGGGAAGGTGTTCCGGAAGGCTTCTTTGTAAATTTTTTCGGCATGGAGACGGTTTTTATATTCGTTTTTCAGATATCGGGGAGAAGGTATCGGGAGCTCCGGAGTTAAACGTGCGCCATTGGCCACAGGCTCCGCCCACCCACTCACCAAACCTTGCCCTCCCAAATCTCCAGGAATTTCCAAACCTGGAGCTGGCAACCCTAAGCGGGAAGTGACTGCTGTAGCTGGGAAATCTGTTGAGATTCCAGGAGGTCTCCTGGCCTCACCTGGAGCTTGGCAACCTTAAAAGGAGAGAAGGAAGCCATAAAAGCAGAAAGGCTCTGGGGGCTTTCAGGAAAGGCAAAGACAAAATAGTGGGGGAAGGGAAATGAGATGCCTCCCACAAATCCTCATAGGTTCCCATTTGTAAATATATATAATTTACAATCATCATATTTTAGTAAAGTTGAACATGCAAACTCTAATAAACTCTACAACCTGCGTTAAGCACACAATAAAATCTCTCGCTCAGTGGGCGTTTTGTAGAAAAAGAGCTAGGGGAACTCATTAGCATAACTCATTAGCATATGCCACACCCCCTGACATCACCAGAAGTGTGTCATAAGGCCACACACCCCACCCCCAACGGTCCCGGTCGCCGCCACCGGCCTTGCAGCTCCACTGCCAAGCCCCATGAGGGGCCCAGTGGTGGACCTGCAAGGCCGGCGGGAGTGCAAGGAAGCCCCGCGAAGGCCCTCCCTGGCCCCAGGCAGGCAGGGGTGGGGAGAGGCAGGGAGGAAGCAACTTACCCTCCCTCTTCTCCTGCCTCCTCCTGGCTGAATGAGGGCCGGAAGCGGGGCGGCCGGAAGCAGGGGGCGGGGCTTCGTCATGTGCCCCGCCCCCGTACCGCACCCGGGGGAACTGCGATCCCCCCCGAAATGACCTCTGCTCTCACTAAACATTAATTTGTGCACTTGATTCCAATATCAAAATGGAGCCTTTTTGTTGTTGTTCAGTCGCACAGTCGAGTCCGACTCTTCGTGACCCCATGGACAAGATCATGCCAGGCCTTCCGGTCTTCCACCGTCCTCTGAAGTTTGCTCAACTTCATGTTCGTTGCATCTATGACACTGTCTAACCATCTCATCCTTTGCCGTCCCTGTCTTCTTTGACCTTCAATCTTTCCCAGCATCAGGGTCTTCTCCAGTGAGTGCTCCCTTCTCATTTGGTGGCCAAAGTATGTGAGCTTCAGTTTCATTATCTGGCCTTCCGGGGAACAGTCAGGGTTGATTTCTTTTAGGATTGACAGATTTGATCTTCTTGCAGTCCAAGGGACTCTCAAATGGATCCTATTGTTTTGCAAAAAATTATTGTCTATAATTTTTCTTTTAAATACTTCAGAGCTGTTATTCTGTTCATTGCATTATACAACAAACTTTCTTATGACATTTATACATATCTAGGAGAGTCCTCCTACCACCAAAACTGAGCTATAAGATTCTTGTTGCTGCTAACATTGTTAGCATCAATATTCTGTATTTATTTTGTACTGATGGAGACTAAATCCCTAGAAGGGCCAACTTGAGTTTTTATTAACCTGCTTACCTCAAATCTCACTTACATATTTAAATATTTTACCCAATACACTTAGACCACTGAATAATTCCACCATATATGCAAGAAAGTGCCAATATTCTCATTGCACCATCATTTACTAGAATCAGAACAGTCGAGCAGAGGTATTAAATATTGCTACTCATTCTGGGCAACTAAGACATTGGAAGTGTGCACATCCCATTTAATACATTTACCATATACAGCTGAAGCATCAAAAAACCCTTTGAAGTTTTTTGTTTGTTTCATGTTCCCAGGTGACATTTCCAACAATTCCAATGTGTGTCTTTGTCCACTTTATAGATATTGTTCCATTTTAAAATACAAGCAGGAAAAAGTTACTCCTCATAGGATGAACAAAGTGCAAACATTGTGGAGAAGTTTGGTTTACCCAATTCTGTGGAGCTGTAGTAATCACAGCGTACTATGTAGCAACCCGGCTGCAATCCACTCCCATTTGCTTTTAGGACAGTGAGGCAGAAATTATTTTGAATGAATTTTGGATTACCGCCACTGCTGAGTCCAACAGTTTGCCAGCTGTTAAGGGAGGGCTCCGCTTGTCAGACTCCTGCCATTTGTTCAGTCCTTAAACGTGGATAACTAACGAAAGAGCGCTTTTAAGGATAAAGTTTGAGTTCAGTGCCACCTTTAAGATCAACAAAGTTTTATTCAAGGTATAAGCATTCCTAAGGGAAGGTGCATGCACACGAAAGCTTATACCTTGAATAAAACTTTGTGGTCTTAAAGGTGCCACTGACTGGACTCAAACTTGGTTCTGCTGCTTCAGACCAACACGGCTGCCCCACCTGCTTTTAAGGATGTGACAAACCACTAGTTTTGCAATACCGTTCCGTTATGCACAGCAACCCAATCCGCTGCGAAGAAAAGTGACTTACGGAGGTGCGGACGCACCCCGAAATCTCCGAGAGTACACGAACGCAGAGCAGAGCCAAGCGCCTTTTTTCTGCACGTGCAAGCCTCTCCCCCCTCCCCATCGCGCACGCGCGCTGGCCTCACGCCCACGCTTTAGCTTTACGCCGCCGCGTTCCTCGAAAGCCGCGATGGTCCCGGGCGGCGTTGAGGAGACGCGGTGAGCTCCCCGGCCCCCGCTGGAGTTGTGGTTTTGAGGCTGCCTCCTTTTCTTTACCTTGCTTGGGGTGCAGCTGGAGTTCCCACGTCCTCGCGAAGAGAATGGAGATGAGATACAACAGCACCCGCGACAACAACTCGAGACTCCGCATGGTTCCCTTTCCTTCCTCCTACGGGAAACCTGGTGCCCTTTCCTCCGCCGCTGCCGTGTTCTCGCCTTCAGCAACGCAGCCTCAGCGGCTAGAGCTGCCAGCCGGCTGGGCCGACCGCGGAGTGCGGCTCATTCATCTTCCAGGCGCCCACCCTGTCCTCTGGCTCACTCGCTGCCTCTCTTCCCTTCCTTCACGCTCTGGCGCTCCCTCGCCTCGTTGGCGAACGCTGCCCGCCCTGCACTCGGTGCGTGCCGCTTTCCCCCGAGCAGCATTCGCACCTTTCTACGTCCCGCGCGCCGCACAAGAAGGAACGGGTGCCAGCTTCGCTTTGACTCTGCGGCCACCCCGGGACGCCCGACATCAAAGCCTCTGCCCGCCCCCTTGAGGCAGGGACCTAACCAGTGATTGGAGGAGTCTCACGCTACCTTCTCTCGCACACACAGATGCGCGCTCGCCGGTCGGCGGCTTCTTGCGAGTTTTTAACGGGGGGGGGGGGGGGGGGGGGCTCAGACTCAAGACTCTCTCTCTTTCTCTCATTCACATTTTATGCCCCGCCCCATTTCAGTGAGGTTGGATACCAGACAACATAAAATCGCTCATTTAAATACCCTAAAATGACAAGTTGTTTTTATATAAAATCCTCAGTTACTGAAGTTATGCCCCTTTCCCATTAACCCCCCCCCATTAGATCATGTCAAACATTCTCAAATAAGGTTTTCCAGAAGACAGCATCTATTCTGGAACTACTGTACAAACAAATCAGATAAATGTCCTACACATTGTATATGGCTGCATCCCCCCCATCTGCCAGCACCTGGAGCACAGAAAATGCATCATTTCCATTGTTTGCTCTGAGCCCACATGGGACCTTCAATTTGAAACATTTTAAGAAGTGGGCTGTAGTCCACAAAAGCTTATATTAGAACAAACACTTATGAGGCTTTAAGGTGGCACAAGTCTGCTGCAATTTTTTTGTATGTATCACCTTTTTACTCCATTGTTTACCACCTTTCTTACCCACTTTCTGCATTACATGGTATGTCTCATATTATATTCTATTATATGGTGTACCTTAGTTTGTTTGCATTTTTGTCCAGTTCTCTCCTCCTAGTCCTAATGCACTGTTAATTCAAGGTTTCTGCTGTCAGATTGACTCTCAGCAAAAAAGGTGAGCTACAAAACTCATGTTTATTGTTGGACCTCCAAGAGTTAGCAAGGCAGTGGTTTCAGGGTCTGTCATGCTGTCCACACAGGAAAAAAATTGAGCATATGACCTACTTCTGCTTCATTGACTATGCTAAAGCCTTTGACTGTGTGGATCACAACAAACTATGGCAGGTCCTTAAAGAGATGGGAGTACCAGACCACCTCACATGTCTCTTGACAAACCTGTATAAGGGTCAAGAAGCGACAGTTAGAACCAGATATGGAACAACTGATTGGTTTAGCATAGGAAAAAGAGTACGACAAGGATGTATATTGTCACCTTGCTTATTTAATATATATGCAGAGTACATCATCCAAAATGCTGGCCTGGATGAATCACAAATGGAAATTAAGATTGCTGGGGGAAAGATCAACAACCTCAGATATGCAGACAATACCACTCTAATGGCAGAAAGTGAAGAGGACCTTAAGAGCCTCTTGCTCCGGGTAAAAGAGGAGAGCGCAAAAGTGGGCTTGAAGCTCAACATCAAAAAAACTAAGATCATGGCATCCGGCCCCAACACTCCTTGGCAAATAGAAGGGGAAGTCGTGGAAGTGGTGACAGACTTCACGTTCCTGGGATCCCAGATCACCGCAGACTGTGACAGCAGCCATGAAATTAAAAGACGCCTGCTCCTTGGGAGGAAAGCGATGGCGAACCTAAACAGCATGATAAAAAGTAAAGACATCACCCTGCCAACAAAAGTCCGCATGGTCAAAGCAATGGTATTCCCAGTAGTCATGTATGGCTGCGAGAGTTGGACTATAAGGAAGGCCGAGTGCCGAAGAATAGATTCTTTTGAACTATGGTGCTGGAGAAGACTCTTGAGAGTCCCTTGGACTGCAAGAAGATCAAATCTGTCAATCCTAAAAGAAATCAACCCTGACTGTTCCCTGGAAGGCCAGATAATGAAACTGAAGCTCAAATACTTTGGCCACCAAATGAGAAGGGAGCACTCACTGGAGAAGACCCTGATGCTGGGAAAGATTGAAGGTCAAAGAAGACGGGGACAGCAAAGGATGAGATGGTTAGACAGTGTCATAGATGCAACAAACATGAAATTGAGCAAACTTCAGAGGACGGCAGAGAACAGGGGGGCCTGGCGAGATCCTGTCCATGGGGTCGCGAAGAGTCGGACTCGACTGTGCGACTGAACAACAACTGCTTTTTCAATGCTTAGGCAATTTTTTAAAAATACAGGAGGCAGATGGAATCAGCCCCAAGTCCTACCGTTTCAAAGGAAGTTACTCCGAAGTAATAATGTATAAAATGGAATCAGTTATAAAATTGAAATTGGGGGAATCAGTCATATATGATTATGATGTCATTTTTGGACTGAGTCCAACAGATAAATCTACACTGATGGTATCTTCATAGAATGATCCACATTATTTTTCACCATATTTCTCCATTGAAGAAGCATGTTGTAGGTTCTCTCTCTTTTTCACTTCACTGTTTGTTCTCCTATTGGTGGTAAGGGAGGGGCTAGGAAATCAGTCCACTGTAGCTGATTCTGCTGAGAAATAATAGAAAAACATTAACATTTTTGTCTGTACAGGATTGAGTTGTCCGTGTAAACTGGACTGGTTTGATGAAACCAATGAAGCTACGCCAAGTTACACATCCTGAAAGTATGGCCTCTGGTGATGAAATATATTCTGTTTCGTGAAACCAGCATGCGTATTACTGCTTCCCAACAAAGAATGGCCTTTGTGAAACAACTCCAACGGCAGTAAAATGAATCTATCCATTTACACTGCCAAGGAGAAATGTATGGAATGATGTGTGTATGCCAGTTCCTTGTTCCTTCAAAAGGCAAGATCTGTGCTTATTCATACTTTTTCCTTTCAGTTAAAATTACAGCAATTTTTAGACCTTTTCAAAAGTGATGTATACTGAAATGAATTTCCTGGAGATTCCCACTTAAAATTCCCCTGCATCTTACAAAGACACCATTGTATCCTCCCACTTCTTATCTCCATCGCCTTAGCTGCTTTGGAAAAAGTTATCTGAATGAGAAAAATGACTTTCAACCTCATCTACTATTTAGGTACATCAACAATAATTTCTCAAGAGTAGGTCCAATGCTGTATTAAACTAGAAATAACTACTCTGCATTTGTCCTATTTATTTGTATTTACTTCATTTACACCCCACCTGTTTTCCTGATGGAAACCCATAACAGCTTACATTGTTCTTATCTCCATTTTATCCTCACAACAACCCTGTGTTAGGCTGAGAGCATACGACTGGCTCAAGAGTACCCAGTGACTAATGCTCCCTCTAAGCTGTGGAGTCTTGTGAGCAAAACTCCTACTTTGTGAGCTACTGGCATTAAAGTTGTGAGTGAGTGGTTTGGCTACTGCCTAAATTAGTTTGCTCTGGAGCCATCCTTCCTGAGCTAAGACAAAAAATGTGTGAGCCGGAGGCTAAAAAACTGTGAGTTAGCTCACACTAACTCAGTTTAGAGGAAACACTGCCAGTGACTGTCCATGGCAGAGTGGTAATTCAAACCAGGGTCTCTCAGATCCTAGTCCGGCACTGTACCTCTACACCACACTGGCTGTCTACTATTTGACTTGAAAAAACAATGGATAAAGATTTATCCTGTAATTTAGTACTCTGATTAGAAAAGGTAGAGCCTGACTCTGTGCAAGCAGAAAGTTCCTACTACTGCCCACAGAACAAGGTAACATTTGAGTAACCCATAGTGGATGTTCAGGTGCTAACCAGAATTGAGTTGACATTGCAGTACTCACAAATGGAATTCAAACAAGTTACACCTCTGGCACAAGGAATAAAGTTACAGTGTTTATTATATGTATTATTCCTTTTTACCAGGAAACAGGAATCTTATTGTGAAGTCTTGGAATATAATTCACATTATGAAGGAATGAATAAGCATCTTATAAATTATAGGCATCTGCCTAGGTACAAAGTGTGGAATCCTAGTCTATCAGCCATCAGGAGTGCTACCCAGCTATGCTACTGAGCCTAATGAAATGGCCAAGATTCTAACTTTTAAAAATCTTTTCTTCTGTTCATGAAATATGACACTAAAGTTTCAAATCAGCCTTCCGCATTTAAGGTATTCCAAAAATCTCATCTGATTTAATGATTTTAGGATTCATAAGGATGTGTGTGGGGGTAGGGCCTATTGCAGGTTTTTAAAAGACACAAAAAATAATCAATGTACATATTGTACAGTACGTAATTCACATATCATTTTTTAATATTAAGGAGTGTTGTTTTCCAAAGAATATAAAATATATTTACTTAGCAGCATGCAGATTCTTTGTATGCTGAGGACTAACTGCCTAGTATAGGCCCTGCTTTCTGTGCCCCTTGACTGTAGTGGTGAGGTGGATGACAGAGCCTTTTCAATGGTGATGCCTTGCCTTTGGAAATCCCCTCCCTGTTTAATTCCTTCTGATTTATTATACACCAGGTTTGCCTGGCTCATCTCACTATCCTTTTAGGCAACTGACCAAAATGCTTATCTTCTCCAGGCTTTTAACTGAGATGCTCCATCTTTTAAAGCTGATTTTATGGTCTGTTTTATTAATATCAGCCTGAGGACAGTTTTATTAATATCAGCAGGATATAAACGTTTTAATACATGAAAAAAAATTAGGCTGCTTTTATCCTCTTGGCTTGTTTTTGTTGGCAGAGTTTAAACATACAGAGAAATGAAGCACCAACTATTTAAAGAAAATAACTTGGTTTATTAAAGAAGAATAAACTCTGATAGAACAGAGGAGAGGAAGAGAGGCTTAACTGCTGTGAGAGACAGGAACGAAGGTGGAGGGCTCAAAGCAGGAAGTCTCCAAAGAGGCACTCAGGAGACAGGAAGGGCATCATTTGACATTGTGGGAAGTTCCTAATCTAGCTATGCTAACTAGCAGTCCTTCAGATGTCCCCTATAGGCTGTGCTGCTGATCTTCTTCAAGTAGGTGCACCATAGACCTTGTATATTCCAACACCCCTTCTCAAGGTCTATTGTGCAAGTCCACAAGATTAATTTTTCTTCGTAGAATCTCACTATTTGAGTTTAACAACTGAACCTTTAGAAAATCCATTTGTATTTTACCCTCCTTCCTGAAGGTGTTTCTGTGAATGTCCATTTCTGAGATTTAATTCTGACTGGAGATTTAATTCCATCCTCCATGGCATTTCTCCATTTTTCTGCTTAGTCAGCAGGCATTCTCTTGATGTCTTCCCATGTGGAAGGTTCCGTTGCAGTCTCTATTTTGGTCAGGTAGGAGAGTTTTCTTGGAGGTACTCCCTTGTTGGATCTAGCCAATCGTCTGACCTCTGGTTCCTCATCCCCTTCTGGTTCCTTGGGCTCTTCTGTTGTGTCATCTGTAGGTTCCAAGGTGGTTGACTGCATTGCTTCTGGCTGGTGCATTTAATTTTCTTCCATCAGTTAGCTGCAATTCCTTTCAATTATACATTTATTTAACTTATGCCTTTGGTCAGATTCTGGTTCTCAAGTTGGGCAATTACATAATTATCTCTGTGCTCGAATCTTCGGTGCCATAACCTGGAACATTTTTCAAATTTGTACTTTGTGTGCATGTGTCCAGAGCATATAAATCTTCATGCACTCTTCCTATTGCAGTCAGCTCACCATCTTGTTTGATAAGGCATCTTTCCCCAAATGAGGTCACCTTTGCAAGAACTCTTACAGAAAGCAAGTTATTTGCCAGTTGTAGTGCATACAAACAGTTCTCAATAAGGATTTCTCTGACCTGTCCACCTGGGAGCCTGCATTTTACAGTTCCCAATCCTACCCCTTCTGCCACAATAGATCTCCCATCAGCTACACTTAGTGTTTCTCTTTTTTCTTCATTTAGAGTTTTAAAAAAATCTCTGTCCACTCATGTACACTGAGCATGCACTATCTAAGAACCATATATGACTTTTGGTTGCATCTTTAGTTAGTATGAAACACTTTTTCAGGGGGGGACATTCCAAATTCTCTCCTTTTATTTGTCTTGGAGGGGCACTCTTCTTTTTAAAAGCAGTTCAGCCCCTTTTAACATGCCCCTATTTTTCACATAAATAACAAGTTACTTTGCTTTTATTATTGATGTGTAGACCTACTTGGTCAGCATTCTGCTAAGCCTTTCTGTTGGGTTCCTCAAACCGTTTATGTTTTAATGTTTGCTCCTGTTCATTTATCACATTTGATAGAGATTTATTTTTGACTCTATTTGGAATACAATATTTTCATAAGTCTTGGGTAGACTAACGAAAACCAAAACAACATAATCCTGTTCTGCAATATCTCTGCCAGTATTTCTTAGCTCTTGATGCAGAGCAAGCATTTGATTGAAATGCTCTTGCAGATTACCCCCTTCAGGCACCCTTATGCTAAATAGCTTCTTTTGGATATAGAGCTGGCTCTTTAGAGAGGAGTTAACATAAAGTCTCTCCAATTCATTCCAGACTGCCTTTGCAGTTTTCATTTGAATTACTTGCAAAACATCTCTGTCAGACAAACCTTTTATTACTGCACCTCTTGCCTTCTCATTGTGCATGTCCCAGGACTTCTGCTTTGCTGGGGTGTTAGAGAATCAGCTTGATATTTGCTTTATGAACTATTTATTGCTACACATAATGGACTGTGCACACACACATAGGCTCAGAAAGCTGTACACTTTAGGTCACCTGTTGTGATGCTACACATAGAAGGTGCCTGCACATACCTTACATGTAAATAAAGTTTCAGCTACACAGTTACCCAGCCTGGTGAAGAAGCACAAACCTCCATTATTGTGAGCAATGAAAACAACAACTCTAGGAGGAAACAGCCCCCATGACAGAGCTACTTGTAGTCACGTACTATCCATCACTTGCTTTGTTCCTGAGATGGTATTTCCTGCCATATGGACATTTGGTTATCAATGGAATGGCCAGCTTCATCAGCACTACAATGGAGCATCCTGATGGCTAGGTTTCTCACCTGTCCAGATGCCATACTCTGAGTAAGGTTTTAGGTTACAATATTGGCCACCCCTTTTAAGTAACCACCCCTTTCCACATGCAATCAATAGGATTGTTTTTAGGATGGACTAACAGGTAGGTGGGTCAAGAGGTTGGCACAGTTACCACCCATCTCTTGGACCCCCTATAAAAGGAGGGAACCAGTCACATGACTCCTCCTAGCTAGCATTCCCCCCAAGACGACCCCTGTCTGCTTTTACTCCTCTTGAGTCCCACTTGCTATCCCCAACCCTTGCCTCTACTGCCCACACGTTCTGGCTGGTTCTGGTCGTGTGTGAATGCCTTGGCTTTCCATTTCTTCCATCCATTCTTCATTGGAACAACCAAGCTGCAGGACAGATAAGTATCACCCATCATCACCCTCACCTGCTAATGCAACCGTGCTTATTTCCTACTGTAATTATTAGAAACTTGATTGAATGTGTGAGTGTATCAGTATTGTTCGTATGAGATATATTTTTAAGTAAAAGACATCTATTTTAACCACAACAGCCTTGAATCCTTTACTGGTAACCCTTGGTGGGAACAGGACCTTGGTATAAATTGGCAAGAACCCATTTATAAATTGCCAATTGCTGTAAATAAAGCAATTCGGCTAACAGGGGTGTCATCTCCTGGCCGGGATTCATTGATGACATACCAGAGTCCCATTTCAAGCAAGTGAATTTTCATTCTCTCCTTTCAGATGAGAAAATTGTTGTCAGTCAACCTATCTAGTAGGTAGTTGTGGTGAGCTGAGCTGTGCAGGAAGCAGTCATTTTGCAGCTTCATATTTATTTATTTAATTTATACCCCGCCCTCCCCACTGAAGAAGGCTCAGGGTAGCTTACATAAAAATGATTAAACAGATAAAAACAAATATAAAAATAAAACATCATAAAGTGCTAGTAAACAGTTTGTATGGTGGTGGCAAGATGTTGGTAGCATCAAACATAATAAGGATATAGTAGATTACCTACCAATCTATGTAAACATTTCCCTTTTTCGCAGCGGTGCTTACGCTAGGCCCAGAACCCTGCTGGCAGAGTTTAAAGATGCAGAGAAACATATAGGTGGTATATTACGCCTGACAAATTAGCTAAGTTTGATCCTAATTGTTCAAATTTATGTTGGAAATATCAAAATAAAGTGGGATCCTTTTATCATATGTGGTGGCTATGCGATAAAGCAAAAAAGTATTGGGCTTGGATTCATGAAATTACACAAAAAAAAAAATTAAATCCTCTGTACTTTTTCTACCAGAAATATTTTTGTTGAAAATTTTACCTGAAAATTGTAAAAAAAATGATTCTTATCTTAATTTGTATTTAACAACAGCTGCTAGAATACTGTATGATAAATATTGGAGATTAACACAGACACCTTTGAGACAATAAATTTTATGCAAAATGTTGGAAACTGCAGAAATGGACAAACTAACTTTAATTCTGAAAGGACAACCAGAAATCACATTCGAGAATACATGGTCAAGATTTTACCAATGGTTTGAAGATTGTACCAAGTAATCAACATCATCATCTAGAGTTTGTTAAGGACTTTTGTTGTATAAATATGATACACTTGCAAGCGGCATTGTTAATGTTATAAGGCGAATTACACAAATTTATGATAAATTAGGCATCATTATGTTATTGAAGAAACTGAAAGCGAATTTCCCCCCTTTATGTTTGTTTTGTTATGTTGAAATTTTTTTAAAAATGTATTAAAAAAAAAGATGCATAGAAACGGAACACCAACTGTTTAAAGAAAATAACTCGGTGTAATAAGGAAGAAATAAACTCTAATAGAACAGAGGAGAAGGAGAGAGGCTTAACTAACTGACTGACTACAACAAGAGACAGGAATGAAGGGAGAGGGTTCTATTGGAGCAGGAAGTCTTCAAAGAGCCAATCAGGAAACAGGAAGGGCATAATTTGAAATTGTGGGAAGTCCCTAATCTAGCTATGCTAACTAGCAGTCCTTCACCTGTCCCCTATAGGCTGTGCCTCTGACCTTCTTCAAGTAGGTGCAGTATAGGTCTTGTATATTCCAACAGTTTTTAGGGCTTGTTTTATTATTGATCATTCTTATGTTGTTTTAGGGATTTTATCATATTGGTTTTTACTTTATGAGCAGTCTTGTGCAAGGCAGAATATAAAATTTTATAAATAAATAAATATATTGCTTGATGTCTTTGCCTTTTATAAAAGTAAAGTTACAGGAGGAAGGAGCTTGAAGCACAGCAGCAACAGTCTGTGATGCTCAACCCTTTCCCCACTCATTGTTTCCCCACTCCAGAGTTCTCCCTTCTCAGTTGTTCTTCCTCAACCTCAAGATTTCAGATGGGTGTATGGGATTGTTCACTGACATATCCATCCCACTATCTTACTGTGCAGTCTTATTTCTGATTTATTATACACCAGTTTAAAAATGTTCATATGTTATCATTTCAGGCAAGCCTTTTTTTGTACTTGGACTTCTTGCTTACCGCATAGGCTATGCAATGCCATGCAATCTTCATGCAAGCAGAGAGTATTAAACACTGGAAATGATTTCAACAATCAGACTGCCAAGCTGCAACCAGAGAACAGTGCTTCACCCTTTTTTGGAGCTCCTGTCATACTGTACAGCTATTATACCAGCCAGTGGGAATTTTTAGCTACAGTGGGAAGGGGATTGAAATGTCACAACAAACCCTAGAAAGAGAGGTACATTTGGATTACATAAAAATTGACAGTCTCTATTCCATGCAAATGGTGTGTGGGGGGGAGTTAGTGGGGCATTCCATTTTTAGATAGCCAAAAGGCTTAGGGTTTCCTTCTGCCAAGAAGCGAGGCTCTTTTCTTCTTCTTTTTTTACAGTTGTCATGAGCATTCTGCAGCTGTTACTCTGACAAATGTGAAATAGCTCTTGCAAGGAAAGGAATATAGGATCAACATCCTAGTATAACTCCACTAACGTCAGCAGTATGCCTTCAGAGATCAGTGTTGCTCATAAAGTTTTGCCTCAGGCTTGTTTCCTTCCCTCACTGTAGCTCATAATGTTCTAGGAGCTGCTATGATGGTTCCACAAAGCTACTCTGTGAAAGGAATACTGTAACTAAAGACTCTTACTTCTCACACAGTTCATTCAAATATATAGGTTGTGTTAGATAGTGCAGAAAAATGTGGCTTCTGAGAATTAAGCAGTAGGCGTGGAACAATTGATGTACAAACTCTAGGCAAGTAGATATAAATGAAATATTAAGAAACACTGTTCCCCAGTTAAACAAGTTGCCTAATGGAGTGTGTGTAATCTGTTTTCTATTTTCATAATGATGTTGGGCAAGTGTCTGGTGATAAACTTCATGCATGTCTCGTGGAGCTAGGATAGCTGATCCTGCTGGTTCCTGCCAATTATATGGCCAGTTCTATTTATTTATTTGTTTATTTATAGTCTGCCTTTCTTGCTGAGACTCAAGGCTGATTACAAAATTTAGCAATGCCGTAGAAACAGTATAGGACATATAATAACCATTGTAATTATAACATTTTATTTTTATTTATGTATTTATTTATTTAGTCAACTTGCTACCCCGCTCGAACCCCCCAGGGGGTCTCTGAGCGGCTTACAGTTAACCGTTATCCCTTACCTATGGCCACATATATACTGGGGTGGGGACTGTCCTAACAGCACCCAGTGGAGGGACGTTATTCGATCTTCTTCCTTCTGGAACGGCTCATCGGCTCTGCTTTTTCTGGCTTTTTTCTCCTTCTATCCGTGATCTTTCCGGTGGCGGTTTCAGCGGGCCTCTCAGGCACTCGGTGCGCTTCCGGTGCGGTTCCGGCTTTGTCCATTGAGGCTCCGCTGTGCCTGCGCCTTCCACGCTCCCAGCGTCTTCCTGGCTCCGCCTTCCACCAACGTCCGGACCCTCGTAGATGTTGCGCCTCAGTCGCCATTTTTCCGCCGCTCTCCGTCTGCCGCTCGCCGCCTCACCACTCGTCGTCGCCACTCCACAGACCCCCTTGACGGGGGGAGGGTGCCCCCTACCATCTAAGGTAGGTACCCATTGATCTACTCACACATTTTTGATGTTACATCGTGCTTTCGAACCGCTGGGTTAGCGGGAGCTGGGACTGGGGCCAGGTGCTCACACTGGCCGCGGCGGGAATCGAACAGCTGTAGCAGCTGTTTGTAGATGTTACATGCAGGCATTTAACCACCTGCGCCACCGCTCCCTTTTTCCCCACCCTGACTTCTGTCAGGTTACTCTCTCCTGGCTTGTGCAAGCAGGCAAGCAAGACACAGCCCCACTGACTCTAAGGCTGGGGAGGGGGATGTTTCATCCCAGGGAAAACCAATCTATTTGAGCAGGGGTCATTTCGTAAAAAAAGAGGTGCAGGAGCTCATTAGCATAACATTTTGCATATGCCACACCCCCTGACATCACCGGAAGTGTGTCAGAAGGCAACATCCACCACTCAGGCTCCACTGGACTGTTTTGGATTGCTAGCTATTGGGGGGGGATGTGCAGATCTGTCCTCACAGAAGAGGGAGAGCTTGTACCTGAATAAAACTTGGTCTTAAAGGTGCCACTGGACTGTTTTGGATTGCTAGCTATTGGGGGGGGATGTGCAGATCTGTCCTCACAGAAGAGGGAGAGCTTGTACCTGAATAAAACTTGGTCTTAAAGATGCCACTGGACTGTTTTGGACCGGGGGGCCAGGGTGGGGACTCTGCAACTTACCTGTCTGCTTCTTGCTCTGACTGAGGGCTGCTGGGAGCAGGGGGTGGGCTCTTTACTGCCGGAGCTTCGCTCTTGTGCACTCCTGCAGGAAATGACCCCTGTATTTGAGGATCCCTCACAGGTTCCCAGTGCTTCTTAAGAGTGTTGGGAGACGTTCTGTACAGTAGCAGCCACCACCTCTTGGAAACTCAGCCTTTTCATCTGTTTGATGCTAGGAGGGCCATCAAATGGGGCTGTTTGGGAACATGGATGTGGCAAGGCTCACGGGTAGGAACCAGGGCAGTCTCTTGATCTCTTAAACAACACAAAGCTTTATGCCACTATCAACATCTCTAGAAGGTATACAGGCTGCAGAAATGAAGGCGCAGGTTCTAAGAAAGAAAATAAAAACAGAGAAAGATTTCTAGCCTACTTGGAACACTATAGTTAACTGGCATTTGCTTTCTCCTATCCCCCGGCCTCATTGGGCTGGATAAAATGGGTGTATATGCAGATAATGCTCTCCAGCTGTCACACACAGTCAGAAGGACACACAGAGAGAAACAAAGAGAGAGCAATTCCTTTTCAGTTCTGCTCCCCTACCACCCAAGTGCACCGACAATCCTGGCCAATCTGGGTTCTGAAATCCTGATTGCTGCAGCCTGCCAGGTGTTATTCACTTCAGAGGGATTTATTATTTTCCTCACAGGATGTGAAAATATATTGATCCAGGAGCAATGGGGTTTTCCCAGCCTGGTTGTATCTATCAACACCAGTTCGTTTATTTATTGTCAGTCCTTAAAATGAAAGTATTTACCCTGCTGTCATCCATAACAGTAGTAAAACCAGATTACAAAGTTAGAATACAATGCAATAGAAACATTATAAGGCATGACATAAGAAATGCAAAACCAGGATTACAGAAATAAGAAAACAATGCAGTAAAAACAAGAAATGCATACACTAAACAGTGCCATAAACTACAGCCCCTATCCCTTTATTAAAGCATCTTCTTGAACAATTCCAATACAGCCCTATTCTCTGTATAAAAATGTGCTCATGAACAATTCTATTTCACACATTCTGTGGAATATTAGATGTGTGGGAGCTATTCTGACCTCCTCAAGCAGACCACTCCCCAAAGTGAGAGCCACAAAAGACAATACTCCATTACATTCATTTGCTGACCTTACCCATTGGCAGAATG
This sequence comes from Gekko japonicus, assembly GCF_001447785.1. Lineage (NCBI taxonomy): Eukaryota > Metazoa > Chordata > Lepidosauria > Squamata > Gekkonidae > Gekko > Gekko japonicus. The sequence continues at coordinate 632,870 of NW_015159737.1, forward strand.
GGACCTTCAGCAGACTGTCCTCAGATGTGTTTGGAAAGTTAGGCCATGTCATAGACATGCTGCTACTACAAGGGTTAAAGCCATCAGCCTGGATATGATTGCCAGCCTCTATGTGCATCCTAGAGATCTCCTGGAATTATGATTTATCTCCACCAGACCAAAGAGATCAGTTCCCCTAGAGAAAATGGCACCTTCACAGGGAGGGCTCTATGGCATCACATCCATTCCATCACATCACATCCCTCCTGAAACTCTACCCTCCCCAGCTCCATCCCCAGTTTCCAGGAATTTCCCTGCCTGGAGCTGGTAACCCTAAGCCTAGTGACTCCTGTAATTCACACAAACAGCACCCATCCCTAGATTTTTAAAAAAATGTATTCAAGGGTGTGTGAATGAGACTCACATATCTTTTGATACACATGCATCATAGCAGTATACCCATCAGAGCACCAAAAATTGGCTACAGTTCTGCCAAGCGGACATTCAGTGAGAAACAACCTTTGCTGCTATGTAAAGTGTAAAATGGTTTCACGCTATTGGTAGTATTGATCCTGATCATGGGAAAGCATATACCTACAATCTCAGCTGGAATAAAATCTTTTTTAGACTTTAAAGTGGCATTGTTCGCCTGCTTAATTTTACCAACTATCTTACATGCAAGAAATATCCAGGTTCCAGGTATATGGCAATGTTGAGAACTTCCCCTGTGTGTAGAAACTCTACCATGCTTTTGTCAAATCCATTGCCTATTGGTCCTGAAGCAACAAAGTGGAATACACAACAGAAGATCTGGACTTCACCATGCCAGAACTACCCATACAGTACGCAACAATGCCTAGGCCGGGAGGGCGGGATAAAAATCTAACAGATAAATAAATAAATGTTCAACAAAATGGCCAGGACTGCATCTTTGACACTAAATTGCTTTGTCTTGACTAATTTCTCTGGTAGATAATTTTGTCAAAGGTCTTAATTATGGGTTAATTTTGACATATTAATAGAAGTGTTCATAGTTTTAATTTTGACATAAACTATCATTCTCAATCCTAGGTAGCTGAATGATTTCTCCATATCCTATCTACCTCTGTAATGGGAAAACCTAAATATTGTTGGAGTGAGCGACTCAGCATGTCTGGACATTGGGGGGGGGGGGGTTCATCACCCTAAGGGTGTATAGGTGTTATCTCTTTGAATAGGATGCCTCTGTTCGTCTTAACCTGGGAGCTGCCCGCTGATCTCTCTCTCTCTCTGTTCTCTCACTGCACATGACCTTCCATGAACACTCATATCTCTTCAGGACTCTCCTGTAAAACAATGCTCTCATACTCCCACACACATGATGCCAGACAAGCCGGCCATTTGTAACAGGGAAAGTACTCTTTTAAAAACTACCCATGGATTCGGCCAAATTGGCTAACTATCGGCCGGTTTCCAATTTGCCCTATTTGGGAAAATTAATCGAGAGGGCGGTGGTGATACAGTTGCAGGGCTTTATGGATGACACTTCCATGTTGGATTCCTTCCAGTCTGGCTTTCACCCAGGATATGGGACAGAGAAGGCACTGGTCACACTCACAGATGACCTCCGGAGGCATCTGGATCGAGGTGGGATGGCAGTGCCGTTGTTGTTAGACTTGTCTGCGACATTCAACACGGTTGACCATCAGCTACTGATCCACTGCCTCACTGACATGGGGATTCAGGGGCTTGCCTTGCAATGGCTTGTCTCCTTTCTCCAAAGTCGGGGACAAAGGGTGGCTCTTGGGGATTAGCTGTCCTGAAGGCACCCACTGGTCTGCGGAGTGCCCCAAGGGGCGGTGCTCTCCCTGATGTTATTCAACATCTATATGCGCCCCCTTGCCCAGATTGCCCGGATGACACCCAGCTATATCTGATGTTGGGCAGCCAGTCTGACTCAACCCCAGAAGATCTGGACCGGGCATTACAAGTTGTGGTGGGTTGGCTAGACTGAGCCAATTGAAATTGAATCCAATGAAGACGGAGGTCCTGTGCCTGAGTCGGAGTGGACCGGGGGTAGGGATCCCACTGCTGCCCTTCGATGGGGCGCCGCTGGTGCCAGTGCCAAAGGTCAGGATTCTGGGAGTGCTCTTGGATGCCTCCTTAACAATGGAGGTCCAGGTAGCAGCCACTGCCAAGACAGCCTTCTACCATCTTCGGCTGATCAGGCAGCTGGTTCCCTTCCTCGAACGCAATGATCTGGCTTCAGTGATCCATGCAATGGTCACCTCGAGATTGGACTACTGTAATGCTCTCTACATGGGGCTGCCCTTGTCACAAATCCAGAAGCTGCAGCTGGTGCAAAATGCATCAGCCAGGCTGCTGATGGGTCTCCCTCTGCGGGAGCACATCCAGCCTGTGCTGAAGGCACTGCACTGGCTGCCGATAGCATACTGGATTCACTTAAAGGTGCTGGTTTTGACCTTTAAAGCCCTATATGGTTTGGGGCCTGTCTACTTGAGGGACCACCTTTCCCCACATGTTCCCCAGAGAGCACTGAATCGGGGTCTCAAAACCGCTTGACTTTCCCTGGACTGAAGGACGCCAGATTGGCCTCTACTAGGGCCAGGGCCTTCTCAGTAGTGGCTCCATACTGGTGGAATGAACTCCTGGAAGACATCAGGGCCCTGCGGGACCTTTTACAGTTCCTCAGGGCCTGCAAAATGGAGCACTTCCACCAGGCCTTCAATTAGGAGCTGCTACCAACAACACTGAACTGGGATAAGGCCTTTTATGACAACAGTAACTGCCTGTGATGTCAACAGTAACATCTTCTGGCCATACATTCTGTTAGATCTGTTACATCATGGCTTATAGTTACTGCCACTAGCGCTTTAACTGTATTTGTGACTTGTTACTTGTAATGTATATGAATTTTATGATGTGTTTTGTATGCACGCACTGAATTTGTGTTTTATTGCATTTTAACTTTTAATGTAAGCCACCCTGAGCCCACTTCAGTGGGAAGGGTGGAATACAAATTGAATTAAACAAATAAATAAATTCTTTAGCTGCAGTCAGACGTGCCATTTGGCGCAGTCAGGAAGTGCTCCTGTTTCATCCATTGATTTTCCACTTTGACCGCTTGCTGATCCTTCCATGGAGCACTGTGATCCCCTTGATTCACAATGAGCCGTGGTCGCCTGACAAAGATCACTCCCTTTCCTGCTTGCTTTCAAAGCTGGCCTAGAGATGAGGATGATTATGCGGTTATGCACATATCGCTAAGCAAGCAAAAAAAATGGTATCCTGTCGGGATGGAATGAGCAAACTATCCCAATGGCCTGAGAGCATACTTGAGTGATCAGACTAGGGAAACTCTGTCCATGGCCCATCTGCAAGTGTTAGGACCAGAGTTTCCCCTCTGCGGTCAGACGTACCTTTAGATCCAACTTTGAAACCGATACCTGATGGATCTAAAGTGCATAATCAGATAGCAACATCTGTGAAAGACTCCACAGTTGTCAGCACCCCATACTGGCCCACCTCTGAAATGGAGTGAAAAGACACCTGGGAAACTCCAGTCCTAACGCTAGCCAACGGGCCACGGATGGAGTTTCCCTATTCTGATCACTCAAGTGCGCTCTCAGGCCAGCAGAATGGTTTGCTCATTCCATCCTGACTGGGCACCATTTTTTTTTTTTGCTCGCCTTGTCAGGCAACCACAGCTCACTGTGAACCAAGGGGATCACACTGTTCTGTGGAAGGCAGAGAATTGAGTCCCAGAAGTTGGAAAGTGCATGTTACCTGTTGATTGCATCTACATGATCATACTCTACTTGGGTTTGATTTCTTGGATTCCAATCCTGTATCAGATTCCTAGATATAGATCCTTCAGATACTACCTTTCACTGATATGCATTCAGATATAGATTTGAAAGTAATACTTTCTGGGTACATGTCTTACTACTCATGTAGTTGTATTGACTCCTCAGCATGCAAGTTTGGTGTAGTGGTTAGGAGCGCGGACTGTACTCTGGGAGAACCGGATTTGATTCCCCACTCCTCCACATGCAGCTGCTGGTGTGGCCTAGGGTCAGCTACAAGTTCTTTCAGAGCTGATCTCTCGAGAGCAGTCCTTGAAAGAGCTCTCTCAGCCCCACCTACCTCACAGGGTGTCTGTTTGGGGGAGGAGAAGAGAAAGGGATTGTAAGCCACTCTGAGACTCCTTCAAGTAGTGAAGGGTGGGGTATAAATCGAATCTCCTCCTCCTCCTCCAATTTCTCTTAATTCATAGTATGACCTCTGTATGTTCTCACACTATAAGTTGGGTCCCTTGGTTGTAAGAAACGGTCACCCACAAGGAATATGAATATCTTCCTGTGAGTGGGTAATGCTAACTTGTCATCTGGCATCAGTGTTATACTATAAAGTCTCTATCCTACCATGCTAGGGGATTTTATACAACTAGGCAAGGGAGTGTGAGTATCAGGAACAAGGAGAAACAGGGACTGTTTCTACCAAAGAGAGCCAGCTTGGTGCAGTGATTAAGAGTAGCAGACTCTAATCTGGAGAACTGGGTTTCATTCCCCACTCCTCCACTTGAAGCCTACTGGGTAACCTTGGGCCAGTCACAGTTCTCTCAGAACTCTCTCAGCCCCACCACCTCACAAGGTGCCTGTTGTGGGGAGAAGAAGAGAAGACAATTACAAGCCACTTTGAGATGACTTGAGAGAAAAGCGGGGTATAAAAAACTACTCTTCTAGAAAAAACTTTTTTGCATATCCTTTTATCTCAACATACAAACTTATACATAAACACAGCTGCAGATGAGGATCTGTGTGCCCTGTCTTCATGAAAAAAATAGTTGGAGCTTGGATCACCCCCTGAAGAAACAAAGAGGACGCGCTCTTAAAATCTGTAATCACTTTGAGTAGTACTGCTGTTAAGAGACAGTTGGGGAACTGCTGCAATAGATACAAATTGCTGTATGTGTGTACTACAAGGGTTGTACATGCTTTCATTGCACATCGGATTCCTTTGAAATCTTTTCTAAGCCTGGCACAGTGCCAACAGGGATTCTGTACAATCTTTTATATGCCATATGAGTAAAACATATTACAATTGTGGAAGCATTTTACTCCCACCTCATATATGTATAAATTTTATACAATAACCAACCAGGCAGATGGAGTGCTGGGTCCTTTAACTTTAAACAGAATGTTCAGATAAAAAGATGGAAATTTTGGGGATTCTCGGCTGAAACACATAGCAGGCATTGTTGAATGTATGGAACAATTTGCCTTTGTATTGCTTAGTGGTGGGCTGTAGGGATATTCCAGCTTCAGTAAAAAGATACTATCAGAAATATGGTCATGCGCTCTGTGCCTTTCATCACAGAACAGGATCTCATACAAATTGCAAAAAAGAAAAGTTACTGTATGATAGGTTTTATATTAACCTTTTAAAAAGTCTCTTCAAAGTACACAAGAGTTACACCCTTACAAACCTGTTTTACTAATGGGCAGACAAATTCACAACCTAGTGTGATCAGCTGCATGAATGGGAGAAGCAGAAAGGACAGGAAGGTGGAGGAAAAAGTGGCACGGGTGGTGTTAAATTTTGACTGGACAGAGGGACAAATCAACAGTGTACATACACAAATTTCCAAGACCTCTTGAGGGCCTCTGTTAGAGGTACTGATTTAGCCAGAGTATTTCTTGCAGGACAATTATACAGAGCAACTTTTACCAACTAACTATTAAGAAAATAACGATCTGAAGGTATGTTAATGCTATTTAGCCTATAATTGTCTAACTCATTCCATCATTCACAAGGAACCACATCTGCAAGTACCGTCAACCAAAACAGATTTACTTCTATTTCTGGCATGATGCCTGCATCTCAAGGAGACTTGCAGCAGTGGCTATTTCAAGGTGAGAACCAACTGCCCACCAGGCAAGAGCCTTGTCCACTTTCCTGAACCACGGTGCAGATGCCTAGAGTTGCTACACCAAGCCTGGCAACTGATAGGAAGGCTGGGGGAGGGAACATGGGTGTGGGGGTGACATTGGCAACATCGCCAACATTGCTATGTCACTCCTGGGTACAACCCAGAAATGGCAAAAGCTAGCTTGAGGAATCAGCAGAAACTGTCCACCACTGGTGGGCAGGGGGAACTGGCAACCCTAATGGAAACTTTAAGGTACCTGGGTTGTATTTGGAAGTGATGCAGTTTTTTTTAAAAAAATCCTGCTACCACTCGGATCAGTGACACATTGAGGAATGGTGTTCAGGAGACCCACAGGTAGCATGTCAAAGAACCACATGTGGCTCCCAGACCGTGAGATTATGTAGACTTGAGGGACTGGATCCCATGATTCATGTGGGCCTTCCTGGCTCATTCCTCCCCATAGCAACTATTTCTGGCTATGGGAAAGTTTATTCCAAGCACTGCAGGACCCACATGGAGTTACAGCCCTGCGAGACAGGAGGCTGCTGTGGGGGGAGGGAACACCTGGGTACAAAATCATTCCCTCTTGCGTGGGCAGAACTTTGCTGACAGAAAAAGGGGACACTTACTCCCCTTCTCCCTCCTTACTGCAGACTCTAAGGTTGGCAACTCCAGCATGCAAAATACCTGGCTATTGGGGGTGAAGCTTAGGGAGAGCATGAAACTCAGCAGGGGTGAATGTAATAGGGTCCACCTTCCAAAACTGCCATTTATTCTGGGGGTGGGGTCTGATCTCTGTAGTCTGGAGATAAGTTGTAATTCCAGGAGATCTCCAGGACCCACCTCACATGGCTATTACTCCATGTATGTCTTTTGACCCTGGGAATAAATATTTCCAATGCCAGAAATGCCTGCTAGGGCAGGGAAGCTAGGAAGATCAGGTATCTTTGTGTGGACCATATAAGGTCCTTGTGCTGGGCCCTAATACACACACAGTAGAAGACTGCAACCACACACAAGCACAAGACTTAAGTGAGATGCCTCCCCGACAGGACTTGATGGGGGAAATGAAGCTAGTTTTTGAGAGCTCAAACACATACTGTTGTGACATCACAGTCATAAGGGAACTTTACTTCTTCTCTTGACTACACCAACCCAGCCACTTGCAAAATGCAAGGGGTTAAGGTTTGTAGAGGGTGGGATCGCGGATGGAGTTCCAGCACAGCTGCTCACAGGACTGGGCGATAGATTCTGCTCTGTGCTATTCTACTACTGGATGTACCTAAGAAGGGTATCTCATTTTGAGATTCCCCCCCCCCCCATGGGGAAATTACCGAAGGAAATGTAAAAGTGTGCTGCCACCAGCTACACTTAACGTTCAGTTAAGGCAAGTCTTATGCTAGATAGCATCTCTCTCTCTAGAGTCGTAGCTGTTAAAAAAATTAGAAAGGCCACTACATGGCTCTTCTCCAGAAAGTCTCATGCCAGGAAAGTCATCTGGCAGGACATACAGAATGCAACTTCTATTACAGTTTACCCCAGTGACCTGATACCATGCCAAATAAGGTGGAAGGACAGCAGGCCAGGGGTGAAGAAAGGGCAAGGGACCTTGGGTAATTCGTGCCAGGAACAGGATGGCAGCAATCCAAGCATGTGTGGGTTCGAATGTCTACTCTGCCTGTGAGGACTGAGAGAATAAAAAGCTCTTGGCAAAGATGGATTACACTTCAAACTCCAGTATAGGCATTACTGCTGCAATCAGAAAAACCTTTTATGTCCAATCTACAGATGTGAAGCAAGATTAGAAATAAAGTTAACAGAAAAAAATGTGAAGTTATTTGCCAGCAGTTTTGATTCCTCACCTTAAACACCACTCCATATTTCCCATCCCCTCTTCAGCTCTGGGCCTATCCCTTCCTCTGTGATTTTTAGGCCCTCTCAGTAGTAAAGCATTGTTTCTAACAGTTGCTAAGCAATAGCTTGTGCTTCTTTTCCTCTAGCACCTGCAGGGCATGAGCATAATTGCAGCTGGACTAGAGTGACGAAGACCAATGAACTCCATGGAGTATGAACTGAGTGGGCTGGCTCTGGACAGTCATGGAAATAAGAATTCATTTGTATCAGTCCAAAGGGTTTTACAGGCTGATTTCTAAAATGTGTAGTTGCCGCAGTGAAACTAAAGAAGACTTTTACAGTGCAATTCTAAATGAAGTTACTCTCTTCTAAGATAAGTGACTTTACTGGACGTTGAAATGAACAGCCAGTGTGGTATGGTGGCTAGAATGTCAGACTAGGATCTGGGAAGCCCAGGTTAAAATCCCCACTATGCAATGGAAGCTTGCTGGCTGACCTTAGGCCAGTTATACATTTTCAAACTAATCTACCCCACAGAGTTGTTGCGAGGACAAAATGGAGAAGGGGGGGACATGTTGTGAGCCACTTTGGGTCCCCATTAGGGAGAAAAGTGGGGTAATAAATAAATAAATATGTTCCTCTTCTTGGGATCCCACTGTTACTTTATTAAATAGTGGCAGTTATAGTCGGGTTGATATTATGTCACATACCACCTTTCCTCCAAGGATCACTATACCAAAATGGCTAGAGTGGACAAAGCACTGATGAAAGTTCAAACCTGATTTGAAAGAAACATTGCTTCACTCACCTATCCAAGCATCTATCCAGCCAGCCAGCCATCAAGTTGCAACTCCAAGGCACCCCCCTGGAGTTTTCAAGGCAAGAGGCATTCAGAGGTGGTTTTCCATTGCCTGCCTCTGCAAAATCTATTTGGAAGATATGCAAATAGTATGAATCTGCCAATCACGAGCAGAGATTCTTTTTTCAGTCAAGCTGAAAAATCTCTCATCTGTGACCAGACTACTAGTTGTTTACCAGGATAAAGACATCTTATTGGAAGGAGAACTGGATTTCTGGTCATTGGCCAAAAGGATCAAGTAGCACCATCATAACTGTCATCGCACAGATAATCACAGCAGCATCCCACACTAAAATTTTCTGGTCCTGATTGTTAACAGAACTAGTAAATCAAGAATGAAAACTGGGCTGCCTGGAAGTTACTGGAATGTTTGGCTCTGGTGTTAGCATGGGCAGGATGATGCCTCTCTCTCTCTCTCTCTCTCTCTCTCTCTCTCTCTCTCTCTCTCTGTGTGTGTGTGTGTGCATGTGTGCGTGCGTGTGTGTTAAATGCCATCAGGTTGTGTCCTATCATTAGTAGCCATTCTCAGGTATTGCAAATTGAGGGTCATGGCTTCATCCATTTCATGTGTTTTCCTCTTATTAAGCCTCTAGTGGTGAAAATTCTGTGGAAGTAATACAAAGTAAGAACCTGCTATTGCCTGGGATATTGTACAATTTGAAGCACTGATTAAGCAACTAAGAATCAAGATTTCTTCAGATTTGCTTTCTTATTTACATGTAATGGTACTTTTAATAGTACTCTACAGTTCCTTGGATCATTTGCACAATAATTTGGTAAGGAAAACTATCAGTTTTACTGAAGGGGAACTGAGGTTGGCAGAGAGTGACGATTATTGATGCTGACTCTATGGCTGAGCAGACAGGTCTACTGCCAATATTTCTATTCTGTTTGTGGCTCTTGATGCTCACAGCTAACTATAATGACTTGTTTATTATGAAGGATCTGAGCAGCCAGCATATTGAAGTATACGAAATAGGATATTGCCTAGAGCAGGGGTCCCCAACCTTCTGGCACATAGGGGTCACATTAGAGTGCCCAGTGCCTAAAGAGGGCCACATCTTAAATAAAAATGTAACAAGATTATTAACCTACCTATTTAGATCAAAAGTAAACAATCAGAAGACAATGAAGAAATGTTAAGTTGAACATAATCCATTTTGGAACAATATTTTACTGTGAAATCCTTTTATCAAGCTACACATGTTTACCTAGTCATTGTGATTTTTGTGGCTTTTTTCCTGTTAGCCAAGGCATTAATGTCCAAGTCAAGGTTTGTGACAGACACCCTTAAAATGTCAAATAAATGTTCAACTGTAAGTCTTGACCTACACTTGAATTTCACAATTTTCATCTTGGAAAATGTTTGTTCACATGTGCTGTCAAAGATTGTGAACATTCCTGCAGCACATTTCTGTAGGCTGATACATATATCAGGTAGACCAGAATAGAAATCTAACAGACTATTTTCGTTGTAAACATCAATTAGTTCCACCTGGAAAAAAAATTACTTGCATCTTCTGGTGCTACTTCAAATGGATTCTGAAACATTCTTATTTTCTTTCCATGCTTATGGCCATTAGTGAATCTGTTCTGGAATTACACCTGCAATAGGTTCAGTGCTCTGATGTTCCTTTCAACATTGAATTGTAAATTCCTTTCCTTCTCAAATTTATTGCAGCATTTTTAAAGTATCTGCATGAGAAGTTTGAAAAGTTACCTTCACTAAATTGCTTCACAAAAATGTTTAGTTTTGCTTCAAAAGCTTTCAATTAAGAATACATGTCGCACACAAGCTTTCCTTTTCCCTGCACCTTAGAGTCAATGTGTTCAGTTAAGACAGCCAAATCAAAAATCCATTCAGGGTCAGAAAGTACTTCTTGACCTTTTCCTTTCTCCTTGAGAAAGACATCAGCTTCATGATGACGACTGAAAAAATGTTTGAGGACTTTGCCTCTGCTTAGCCACCTGACTTTTGCATGGTATAATATATCTCCATATTCTGCAGCTATCTCTGAGAGAAAATTTTGAAACTGGCAATGAGTAAGACCATGATGCCTGATGTAATTAATGCTGGATACAACAGCACTTTCCCACTGAAGAATCTTGCTACATAAGGCTTGCTGATGGATGATGCAATGAAATTGCATGGAAAGTGTACCATTTAATTTCAATATATCTTTACTGATTCTTGCAAGTACAACAGTTTTACTTCCCACCATATTTCTTGCAGTATCAGTTGTGATGCTTTTCAATTTATCCCAATTCAGACCAAGATCTTTCACTGATTTACACACCTTCAAGAATATGTTTTCTGCAGATGTAGTGCCTTTCAAACTCTGCAGTGCACACAACTTGCCTGTAATTCTGAAGTTGGACTCTGTCCCCCTGATAAAAATTAGTAGTTTAGCAGTGCCTTTAATTGCTCTCATCTAATGCCAAAGGGGGAAAAAAGTTTTGCCTTGACAATCAGTGACATATGCAGTTCTTCTCATAGTTCTTCAACATGCCTGGTGGTTGTAGATGCAGATAAACTTAACTGACACAACTATCACAAGATACCTTATCAGGGCACATTTCCTCCATTACTTTAACCATGCAGTTTTTAACAAATTCTCCATCAGTCTACCACTCTCAGCAATACATTTAGCAACATGATAGCTGGCCCTCACAGTAGACAGGTTCTCCTCAACTTGCTTTCTAAAACTATTTTGCTACAAAAACATTGATTTTTAAAGAGACTTTATCTTATTCACTTTCACCTCTCCTTAATATATTGAGTAGCTCTTGTGACAGACTTCAGAGAGTCTTTAACACTGTACTCCTTTAATTTCAAGTGTCAAGACATATCAGGCAAACTGCTTTATCCTTGTTTAAAACAAGGAAGTACTCAGTAGTCCATGTGTCATTAAAGATATGGTGCCCGTATGCATTTTTTTTTTGTTTCTTTGAAACAGTACTTTCTTTTGCAGACATCTTCTTACAAAAATTTTAGCAGAGAAGCAGTTGCAAAGTTTCAATATAATCCATGAATAAATAAAAAATATGAGAAGTATAATTTTAGGGGCCTAACTCTTCCCTTTCCCATCAAATCCACCCCACTCTAGCTGCTATTAGCTGGGGATTTTCATTTTGACCATGGCAAAGAAGAGAAGAGACCACTGCTTCCCTATCCACTACAGTTCTCAGGAGTATTGGGCCATATGCACAGGCTAGGAAAAAAAAAATGGATTATGAATCTGACTGACCAGATCGCAGAGTTGCAATCCTAAGGATATTGAATACTATGAGAGGTTTAAATCTACACATGCTAATACTTTAAAAATTGTAGGCACTCCAAAAATGTGCAAGTAAAGAGAAAGAGCAAATAAAAGGGCAGCCTCTCACCTGGAGCTTATTTTATTTATATGTACATAATGTGAAATGCCAGCCTGGATGAATCACAATACAGAATTAAGGTTGCCGGGAAAAACATCAACAACCTCAGTTATGCAGACAATACCACACTAGTGGCAGAAAGTGAAGAGGATCTAAAGAGTCTCTTGCTAATGATGAAAGAGGAGAGTGCAAAAGTTGTCTTGAAACTCAACATCAAGAAAACTATGATCATGGCATCCAGACCCATCACTCTTTGGCAAATAGAAGAGGAAGTCATGAAAGCAGTGACAGACATCACATTCCTGGGATCCAAGATCACTGTAGATGGTGACTGTAGCCATAAAATTAAAAGATGCCTGCTCCTTGGGAGGAAAGCGATGGCGAACCTAAATAGCATGATAAAAAGTAGAGACATCACCCTGCCAACAAAAGTCTGTATGGTCAAAGCAACGGTATTCCCAGTAGCAATGTATGGCTGCGAGAGTTGGACCATAAAGAAGGCCGAGTGCTGAAGAATAGATGCTTTTGAATTATGGTATTGGAGGGGACTCTTGGAGTCCCTTGGACTGCAAGGAGATCAAATCAGTCAATCCTAAAGGAAATCAACCCTGTTCCCTGGAAGGCCAGATACTGAAGCTGAAGCTCAAATACTTTGGCCACCAAATGAAAAGGGAACACTTACTGGAGAAAACCCTGATGCTGGGAAAGATTGAAGGTAAAAGAAGAAGGGGACAGCAAAGGATGAGATGGTTAGACAGTGTTATTGATGCAACAAACATGAAATTAAGCAAACTCCAGAGGACAGGAGGGTCTGGCATGATGTGGCCCATGGGGTTGCGAAGAGTCAGACTCGACTGTGCAACTGAACAACAACAAAAAGTGGTTGCAAAGAATCACACTTGACTGTGCAACTGAACAGCAACCCAAAAAAAATAGTTAAGAGCTGTGGACTCAAATCTGGAGAACCAGATTTGATTCCCTACTCCTCCATATTCAGGCAACTGTGTGACCTTGGGTCAGTCATAGTTGTCTGAGCTGTTCTCTCAAGAACTGTTCTGTCAGAGCTCTCTCAGCTCCACCTACCTCACAGAGTGTCTGTTGTGAGGAGAGGAAGGGAAGGAGACTATAAGCCACTCTGAGACCCTGAGTGAAGGGTGGAGTATAAATCCAACTCTTCTTCTTCTTTTAACGGCTTAATCAATTAATTAATCAACTTTAAATAAATATGCATATTACCAACCCCCCAATATATCTTTTAAAAAGTAACTTATAATTTCATACATAAACATTCAACTCATTATCAGAATGAAAGGCTATTTTAATATCTTCTGTTTCATTATTCAAGATCCAGACTTGTTACCCAAATATTTATAATTTTTTGTAATATTATATGAAGGCTGTTTATGTCTCTTTTTCTCTAATCACTTAACTGCCCCTCTGTGGGAGGAGGAATCTGACTGCTAACAAACTAGCCTCAAAAAATAAATGGCATCCTTAGGTAGCATCCCTACTGATTAATCTTTTTCACAAGTTAAAATTATCTCATGCCAATCAATCAAATGTTTTAGTTGATTACTGTTATCAGTTAAACTGATTACAAGATGCAGCAAAAAAAGAAGGTGGAGAAATTTGTGAGGAAGCTGGGGTGCAGACATATGCACTATGTATAACTCACAGGGCTCTAGTCGGGGGGGAGCTCTCAGGTACGGAGCTCCGGAAGAGAACCTCTAGGGGGCGGGGCGGTCACGTGGTGAAGCCCCACCCCCTTCTTTACCCCGCCCTCTGCTTCGATCCTCATTCCGTTTGGGAATGAGGATGAAGCAGGAGGGTAAGTAGCCGGGCCTTCTGACACACTTCCGGTGATGTCAGGGGGTGTGGCCTTCTGTCACTTCCGGTGATGTCAGGGGGCGTGGCATATGCAAATAAGTTATGCTAATGAGTTATGCTAATGAGCTCCGGCAGCTCTTTTTCTACAACAAGACCCCTGATAACTCACAACTCCTCAAAAGTCGTTAAGGTGTGGGCAAAAGCTTCAGTCTCTTCTCCCTGTGCACTGTGGTCCCAATCTGAATCTGAAGGAGAAAACTGACACAGGGCAGAGAAGATTCTTAACTATTTTCCCTCCAGCCATCTTCCCACCAGAAATATTCCCAACAAGCTGCTTTTACTTCCACCAAGGAAGATGTAGTGGTTCTCCTAATCAACATGTCGTAGGTAATTTTTGGTGGGAAAATGTGCATAAAGGAAAATAAAAAGAAGCCCTTTCACTGATCCACGCCCAGTCTCCCTTTCAGCTTTCAGCTTTACTGCCTGTCTTTTGTTCTGTGATTTCCCCCTTTTGCTGCTCTTTTATTGTGTGGAGGAGGGAAGGAGGGAGAGAATGAATGTAAAAGAAGAACATCCCGTTTTTTAAAATCCCCAAACTACATGTAGTTCTGTCCTTTGGAAAACATCATCATGAAAAAGTTTGTTGCTACCCAGGCAGAGTCTGGCTGATTTCGCACTAGAGCTGCCTCGATGTTGCGCTGCCGTTTGCCCCAATACTATTGGTCAATTTCACACCCGAAGCCGCGGGCCTGCATTTGACCCACGGCTTCGCCCGATTTCCTCCGCAGTTTCGTGATCCTCAAAAAACAGGATCACAAAACTGCGGGGGAAATCGGGCGAAGCCGCGAGTCCAAATGCAGCCCCGCGGCTTCGGGTGTGAAATTGACCAATAGTATTGGGGCAAACGGCAGCGCAACATCGAGGCAGCTCTAGTGCGAAATCAGCCTCTGTCTCACATTTTTTTACTATAGGCCTACACTTGGCAAACTGGACATCTGTATTTTGACACACCTTACTAGTGTCAGCTGTACTAGAAAACATTTGGCCCTGTTTTTATAAGTGCTAAAGTCAATGGAAGAGCTTAACCCACTTTTCACATCTAATTAAGCTATTTTGGGAGAGACTGCAAGTTTCCATTATATCTGCTTGCTAAAATTACACGCAGATGGTGCAGAGTGCTTGCATGAACTTGTGCCTATGAAGAAATTATAAGCTTTTAAGACCACAGAGAAGTTTTTGAACTAAAGAAAGAACCACTGTTACAGACACAATAACCTGTCACTTCTTTTACGTTTCAGCAAAACAAACTGTTGGCAAGAGGAAATGAATACGTCTTGGGGAATTGTCAGAGTATAATGGCAATCTCTATCCCCACCACCCCAAATATCATTGTGTTATATTTTTTATTGAAAAACACTACTTGCCTGTAAAAATTATTTGTAATGTTTACCTCTGGCTATAAAAGAAGCTTATATGGTGCAAAGCAATTCATAAAACTATTTATAAGCTATTTTTATTGTTACCTTCAATAAATATTGTTATATTTAAAGGTTATGAAGGCCTAATCATTGCAAAATGTGTGATATGTAAAGACATTTATCCAGCCTCACAGTATGGTTTTCTCAGCAATGAATGAAAGTTTGAATGTCAGAGAAACAAGCGCCAAGGAACAAAAATAAACAAGAGTTTAGTGGCAACTTAATGACTAACAGAATAAGACTTTTGCGAACAAGATCCTACTTTCACTGAGGTGGGCTCCAGTCCATGAAAGTTTATGACAGAATAAAAACTATATAAATAACCAACACCATTATTAGTGTCCCTGTTGTTAGATTTATTTCACTGGAATCTAAAGGTCACTTTTAACACTAACATTAGATTCCGATGAAATAAGACTAACAACAGGGATACTAATAATGATGCTGTTTATTTATACAGTGCTATCAGTGTACATGTCAACACTAATGCATGCTCATATTAATTACACTTAGTATCAGAATTAATTCCTTCACATTTCATAAAGCTAGTAGGCCTTGATGTCTAAACCATTTTCATTCCATTATCAACAGTGTTATTGTGACACTTCCTGCTCATATCACGACCCACATAAGTAGTGAGGAAATCAGAAGATAGTTAAGTATGCTGCCTCACAGGGGGTTTATATCAAGTTTTATGTTCCTTGTCTGAGAGTAAATACTTTTGCATGTTTTCATACATAGTTATGTTAGGCATGTAACATGGACAAGAGTACACACTAGCAACATTCAAGACAGTGGCTGAAATGGCTCTAATTCTATATTTGAGTAACACTTCCAGGGAAGTGATAATGGCTAGTTGTGTCTTTCACTTCCCCAACTGTCATTTTTAAAAAGTAACACAATTCCAAATATGTTTTTATGACACCTAAGAAGGCAATGATGAACCCAATTGACTTCTTGCTACCTGGAATGTCAATCTCAAATCATTTTAAAAGGATTTCATTCTCTGCTTAACTTCAATAGCAATTACTTCCAGGTCAAGTTGCTGAATATTGCTTTTATTATATCCAGTAAGTCACATTGAATTCTGTCAATTCTAATCATAGGTTCAGTAAAGGCTGATCATACTGCTTCAGTAAAATGCATCTCACCTTTCTAGAGATCTTTAGATGCAGCAGAGAGAAGGCATTCAGATTCAGGTGATACATAAACACACACATCCTCAACAGTCGAGATTTGGCTACATCACTACCAGTGCAATCCTAAACATGGTTACACCTTTCTAAGCCAATTGAAGTTAAGGGTCACACAAGGGGTATATCTTTGTTAAGGACTGCATGTACATCATGGTGAGCTAACAATGTTAGTTTAATTTGCCTCACAGCAGTTGCTTAAAATATAAGAGAGTCAAGTTCAAATTCTGACACCCCGAAACACATGGGTAACCTTGGGTCAGTCACTTGTGTATTCTCTCTCAGCAGTATTATAATGAGGATAAAATGAAGCTGGGAAGAACCATCTATGCCACCCTGAGCTCACTGGGAGGATTAAAATGTAATCAGTATAATTAACTCATCCTTATGTATACAATAGAGTTTCAAGTTGCAAATTGTAAAGTTGCAAATTGTGAGTAAGTCACAAGGGAATGTCTCTTATTTGTGCCTTACTTTGAAATCTTTGTAGAAAAGAACAAACCTTTTTATTGTCTGATGAGTTAAATATTTGTTGTATCTACGAATTTCTAATGTCTCATTTAAATTAAATAGAACTTTTTGCATAAAAACAGACCAGAAATGAAATCCACTTGAAAATGCTTCTGTGTGATGGCTGCTTCCATCAATAATTTGTTTGTGTAAAGGGGTTATAAGTGGAATTGGCAGGCACCATCTTGCAGTTTCTCCAGGCTTCCCTAATCTCCCAACAAGAATGTCTTGTAGTTTCAAAAGGAACCTTCACTTGTGGATCTATGTGTTTTTTTTAACTAAAAATAAATTTCTTAATTTTTGAAAGCAAGCAAGGATTGTCCATAAATTATCTCACAGCCTTGTTATGCTTTTTGTCTCTTACTTTGCTGCTTTTTAATCAATACTGACCCCCCTCCCTTTGTCATTTTTCTGCCCCTTTGCCAGCATACCTTATGGAACCAGTTGCCTTCACCCAGTCCATATCAGCATCCTAAAACTACAGGCCCAAACTCACATAATTTTCAAGGAGCTGTGTAGAAAATACCAGTGTTCCAAAACAGGCTTCTTCCTTTCTTGTCCTGCGGTATGGAATGATGTAGCTCTAGCTATTTCTAATTAAACGCATTCAGTAGATCATAACATTTCCATGTTACGTATGGCCGAGTATAACTGATAATGTGGAGGAACACAGTAATTCTGTGACAGACTGTTACTGGCAGAACAAGTCTACTAGCAGTCTTTTCCACAGTTGCAAACAAGCCTTTGTGTATTCAGTTCTTCTGGGCAATCAAAATGCAGAATTCATTTCCATTTTGATTAATATCTTTTTTTACATTTCTTTAGAGCTGGAATATGTCATGTCTTAGTAATTAGGATAAAAATAGGTAGCTTCTCAATTGTTTAATACCAATGTATATTGTACTTCACTATAGGAATGTTTCAGGAACTCTATGTAAAATTTTAGAGAGAGTATAAGCTTATTTGACCCAAAAAGGCACAACTGCATATGTGCCAAAAAGATCATGATTTGTTAAGGAAAAAATGGCACTCATAAATGTTTGTGGAGGACTGGAATGCTACAGTTAATGGATGATATTCACTAGTGTGCTGTTATCTAAGCTCTAACATTTGCAAATTCAAAAGCGCCTGACGCAATATGTGCCACAAAGGCACACACAGATGCTCTTTGTCTTAAGTAAAGTCTTACCATTTTTGTCCCTTCACTGACATCCACAGTCAATAGCAAAATATAAAGAACAAGTGGAGATCCGCAAGAAACTTTCGGGATGGTTATCCTATTCCTCACACCTTTGCTTCCTCCTGTCTCCCTCTACCTCTCTCACACTATTTCTCTTTGTTTTTCTGCCTCCCCACTTCATCACTCTTTCTCTCTCTTTCTGCCCCCACCCCATCATTCTTTCTTTCTGCCCCCATCACTCTCCCAGCCTCCTGCCTGCTTCCTCCCCTACTCTGCAGAGCAGCAGCAGTGGTGGCAGTGCTCCTAGCCACTCACCTGCTTCCTCTCCCCCCACAGCAGCAGTGGCAGTGGTCTGGGAATCACAATGGATCTCCCAGCTACAGAGATCAATTCA